>NC_134586.1:2990000-3220000 GCF_037038515.1 Microtus pennsylvanicus | reverse complement strand
GTCAGAAGCAGGAGGATTGTCATGAGTACAAGGTCACCCTGGGCTGCAGAGGCACTCCAGGGAGGCAGCTCAGTTGCTGGAGTGTTTGCTTAGAGCCTAGGAAGCCTCAGGTTGGGTTCTCGGCACCACATAACCTGAGTGTGGTGGCGGTCACCTGTGGTCCTGGCTCTCGGAAAGTGGAGGCAAGATCAGGAGTTCAAGGTCAGCCTGGGCTACATAGTGAACTCAAGGCCAGCCCAGAATACAGGAGGCCCTTGATAACAATAAAAAAAGGAAGAGGAGAAAAGGAAGGGAGGGAGGGAGGGAGGAGGGAGGGAATGAGGAGGAAGGAGAGAGGAAGGGAAGGAGGAAGGAAGGAAGGGAGGAAAGGAAGGAAGGAGGGAGGGAGAAGGAAGAGGAAAGAGGAAGGGGTCACTGTATTGTGACAGCAGCCGCTTGTGCACAGTGCACACTGAGCAATTACTAAATTTCTTTCTCTGTATTTTCAGTAATTTTGGCCTATTTATTTCTAGGTGTGACAGAGTCTTTCTTAGGAGATAATTCTAGACCTTCATTTATTCAGGATAAGGAGCTCAGTCACTTGATCCTCAAAGTAAGTGACTCCACACTCCTCACACCTGAGACACCCCTCTCACACCTGAGACACTCTCCTCACACCTGAGACACCCTCCTCACACCTGAGACACCCCTCTCACACCTGAGACATCCCTCTCACACCTGAGACACCCCTCTCACACCTGAGACACCCTCCTCACACCTGAGACACCCCTCTCACACCTGAGACACCCTCCTCACACCTGAGACACCCCTCTCACACCTGAGACACTCTCCTCACACCTGAGACACTCTCCTCACACCTGAGACACCCTCCTCACACCTGAGACACTCTCCTCACACCTGAGACACCCCTCTCACACCTGAGACACCCTCCTCACACCTGAGACACTCTCCTCACACCTGAGACATTCTCCTCACACCTGAGACACTCTCCTCACACCTGAGACACCCTCCTCACACCTGAGACACCCTCCTCACACCTGAGATACCCCTCTCACACCTGAGACACTCTCCTCACACCTGAGACACCCTCCTCACACCTGAGACACTGTCCTCACACCTGAGACATTCTCCTCACACCTGAGACACTCTCCTCACACCTGAGACACTCTCCTCACACCTGAGACACTCTCCTCACACCTGAGACACTCTCCTCACACCTGAGACACCCCTCTCACACCTGAGACACCCTCCTCACACCTGAGACACCCTCCTCACACCTGAGACACTCTCTTCACACCTGAGACACTCTCCTCACACCTGAGACACTCTCCTACCACCTGAGACACCCTCCTCACACCTGAGACACCCCTCTCACACCTGAGACACCCCTCTCACACCTGAGATAACCCTCTCACACCTGAGACACCCCCTCACACCTGAGAGGCAAGACTGTCAAGAAGGCTTCCGAGGGCTGCTGTCGTGGCCTCATTTTCTCACAGGTGGGGCTTTCTAGGCTCCACAGCAGAAAATTTGGTGTCTGATTGACAGTCTTGCCTCGTACTATGACATAGGTGCATGTTACAGTTTTGTTAATTTTTCTTTAACTTTAAAAAAGTTACTCTTATTTTAACTTAATCTTTAAGATTTACTTTTTATTCACGCATATGTGTTTGTGTCTCCCTCTGTGTGTGTGTGTGGGGGGTGCACCCTGAGGACAGAAGGTTCCCTTGGATCATGGGTTATAGGCGGGTTGAATTGCGTCTCCCTCTGTGGGGGGGGTGCACCCTGAGGACAGAAGGGTCCCTTGGATCATGGGTTATAGGCGGGTTGAATTGTGTCTCCCTCTGTGGGGGGGGTGCACCCTGAGGACAGAAGGGTCCCTTGGATCATGGGTTATAGGCGGGTTGAATTGCGTCTCCCTCTGTGTGTGTGTGTGTGGTACACCCTGAGGACAGAAGGCTCTCTTGGAGCATGGGTAATAGGCCATTTGAATTGCCTGCTGTCGGAGCTGGAAAGTAACTCAGGTCCTCTGAGAGAACAGCAAGTGTCCTGAACTTCTGAACTGCACCCCAGCTCCTGGAGGGTTAATCTAAATCATTTTATTACACTGACCTGAGGGGGAGGGGGATGCATGTCATAGCATGTGCGTATGTGTGTAGATCAGAGAACAGTCACGGGGAGGGGACTATGTCATAGCATGTGCGTATGTGTGTAGATCAGAGAACAGTCACGGGGAGGGGACTATGTCATAGCATGGGCATGTGTGTGTAGATCAGAGAACAGTCAAGGGGAGGGGACTATGTCATGACATGTGCGTGTGTGTGTAGATCAGAGAACAGTCAGGGGGAGGGGACTATGTCATGGCATGTGCGTGTGTGTGTAGATCAGAGAACAGTCAGGGGGAGGGGACTATGTCATGGCATGTGCGTGTGTGTGTAGATCAGAGAACAGTCAGGGGGAGGGGACTATGTCATGGCATGTGCGTGTGTGTGTAGATCAGAGAACAGTCAGGGGGAGGGGACTATGTCATGGCATGTGCGTGTGTGTGTGTGTAGATCAGAGAACAGTCAGGGGGAGGGGACTATGTCATGGCATGTGCGTGTGTGTGTAGATCAGAGAACAGTCAGGGGGAGGGGACTATGTCATGGCATGTGTGTGTGTGTGTGTAGATCAGAGAACAGTCAGGGGGAGGGGATTATGTCATGGCATGTGTGTGTGTGTGTAGATCAGAGAACAGTCAGGGGGAGGGGACTATGTCATGGCATGTGTGTGTGTGTGTAGATCAGAGAACAGTCAGGGGGAGGGGATTATGTCATGGCATGTGTGTGTGTGTGTAGATCAGAGAACAGTCAGGGGGAGGGGACTATGTCATGGCATGTGTGTGTGTGTGTAGATCAGAGAACAGTCAGGGGGAGGGGATTATGTCATGGCATGTGTGTGTGTGTGTAGATCAGAGAACAGTCAGGGGGAGGGGATTATGTCATGGCATGTGCGTGTGTGTGTAGATCAGAGAGCAGTGGGGGAGTTGGTTCTCTCTTTCCACCATGTGGGTCCCAGGATTCAAATTCAGACATCAGACTTGGCAGCCAGCGTCTTTTCCCACGGAGCCATCTCACTTGTCCTGACAATGGGTTTTGGGGATACAGGGTGATGTTAGATAATCATGCAGAGGGCTTTGGAGGCCCAGCCAATAGTCACGGGGCGCTTTTCTCACCCGCTGCTTCCTGTTACCTCAGCTCTCCCCGGCACACGTTGTCTAACTCTTCCTGTTGATTGTTCTAAGAACAAGTCGGAGTGCAGGAAGGTAGCCCAGTTGGCAGAGCTCCTGCCTAGCTGCAACAACTCTGGGCTCCGGACCGCAGCTCTGCATAAACAGGTGTGGTGGTGAATACCTGGAACCCCGGCGCTTGGGTGATGAAGGCAGGCAGACTGGAGGAAATTCAAAGTTGTCCTAGACGGCATAACAAGTCGGAGTCCAGCCTGAGCCACACGAGACTATTACAAAAGAGAGAGAATGCTTCCCTGGGGGGTACCAGCCTGGAGAAATGGTTTAGAGGTTAAAAGCACTGGCTGCTCTTCCAGACGATCCAGGTTCAAATCCCAGCACCAACCTGATGGTTCACAACCATCTATAATTCCAGTTCCAGGTGATCAGATGCCCTCTTCTGCTTCCATGGACACCAGACATATACTCAATGCACAGACTTACATGCTGACCACACACACACACGCACACACACATACACAGAGTCAACCCTTCCTCTCCCGGTTTGCATAGCACGGCCATAGCAGCAGTAGTAGCAAGTGATGTGTTCTAAGAACTTCACAGACTTCTCTGTGTAGCAGACTGGACTCTGGCGAAGGGGATTTTATTTTGGAATGTTGTCATACAATGTGATGGACCTTACTGTAACATTTTCACACATGTATGTTCATACTTGGTTTAGCCTTTCCCACCCTCCCCTGTTCCCTTTCTTGCCCCAAATGGTCACATGTGTTCCGTTACCTTCTCCTTTTCTCCTTTAACCCCGTGATGTCTCTTCTTCCCCATCATGGACCGTGTTCCATGACCCTGCACACATGCGAAGTAGCTTGATGATCAGATACCAACAAAATAGTCTATAGCTAACATTTTATGTTAGAAACTTTAGAATTGAATTTGACGTTCTCTGTATGTCATATGATAATTTTAGACTGGGGTTTGCCGGCTGTCTTCACAGCTCTGAGAGTTTCAGGGCCACGTCTCTCTTCCGACGCTGACTGGGTGCAGGAGAAATGACTCAGTCTGGGTTTTGTATTGATCCTAGACAGCAGAAGGTTTCCTGTTCGTGGTCGGATGTGAAAGAGGGAGGATTCTCTTCGTATCTAAGTCCATCTCCAAAACGCTGCAGTATGATCAGGTATCAAACCATGGTGTTTCCACGTGGTCCTGATTATTGTAAACAAATCCTAACTTGAAGCTGTGTCTGACCCCATCCTTCCCTTTGCCGCTAAGTCAGAGCTTTGAGAGAGAGAAGGAAGACAGTAGAAAGGTGAATTCTTTCTTAGAAAGAGTATTTGAATTTATTATGAAACCTCAGAGAAGTAAGGCCTTTCATCTTAGAGAACGATCCTCTAAGTCCTTAGTATTTGAGAAGACTGTGTTTCGGTCCCTACCAACATCAGTTGTAGAAAAATGAGTTTGGATGAGCAAGAATAAATGCAGTGTCCTTCTGGTTCTTATTGCCACTATTGAAAATCTTAAAGATTCCAGCAAAATTCTGTGATTGTGTGATGCTATTCTGTGCAGGGCCCAGGTAGATCCTTTGGTTGAGGGGCTTCTAGGTTGTTTCCAGGTTCTGGCTAGTATAAATAATGCCGCTATGAACATGGTTGAGCACATGTCCCCCCTGCTGGTTTCCCTGCTCATGTATCTGTGCACCGCATGCATGCGTGTGTACCACAGATCCTCTGAGACGAGAATACAGATGGCTGTGAGCCGCCCTGTAGGTCCTGAGTCTTCCAGAAGAAAAGCATGTGCCCCTTAACTACTGAGCCGTTTCTCCAGCCCCTCAGAATGCACTTTTGTCTTTATTTACAAATGTCACCCAGAACCCCAAGTTAATGCCTCATGATGTGACGTATCTTTATTTAAGTTCAAGGAAGGTTTACCTCTTGGGGTGTAACTCAGTGGTAGAGCATTCTCCTGGTACACACAAGGCCCCAGGTTTGAGCCCCAGCACTGGGGAGAAAAATATCAATCTCTAACAAGGAACATTTATCTTATGTGTGTGAAGAAATGTCCAAAGGTGACTTCATTGATCTAAGTGTGTATCCACTTTCTCAACAGGGCAGCTTGATGGGACAGAATCTGTTTGACTTTTTACACCCAAAAGATGTTGCCAAAGTAAAGGAACAACTTTCTTATGATGTCTCCCTAAGAGCGAAACCTGTGGACACCAAAAGTGAGTTCTCCTTTCGGGGTTCTTACCACGGTCCCTACTTCCTGACTGGTCACCTTCCATTGCTGTGGTAAATCCCCACGAACACCAGAAAGGGCTTCTATTTGTTTATTTATTTATTTTTAGTTTACTCTTTCAGAAGGACAGAGTCTATCACGGTGGGAATGACATAGCATGGGGCAGGGACAGAAAACGGTTGATTATGGTTTTATCCACACACAGGAAATAGAGAGAGGGATGGAGGAGGAAGGGAGGGAGGGAAAAAGAGAGAGAGAAAGAGAATTCCTTTACAGACATATGCAATACATATATTCACATGAAGATGATATGTGGGAATATATGATTGCTTATAGTTTTCAATCCAAATGAAACTTTTATAAGACAGTATTATTTGAGGGTAAAAAGTTGCTGTAGTTTTATTCTCTTTTGTATATGACCAAGATTTTAGGGTATGAAAGATCTTGTACCACTGGGCTTAGGAAATATATGTATTCATTATCCCAAGATACTTGACTTGTGAAAATGCCTAGTGCCAAGCAGTTACTTATGACATAGAAACAGTGATTTGGGGGCCAGAGAGGTGACTCAGCAGTTAAGAGCTCTTGCAGAGGACCAGGTTCTGCTCCCAACATGCAGTGCTGCCCACACCTGTTTGTAACTCCAGCTCCAGAGGTCCGATGCCCTCTCTTGGCCTCCATGGGCACGCACATCCACTCAGGTAAACACACACACATAAAATACAAATAAATTGTTTTTAAAAATTAAGGGGAGAAAATGATCTCAGCAGTTTATAATTTTGGTTTTATTTGTTTATATATTTGTTTGCTTGTTTGTTTGTTGAGACAGAGTTTCACTATGCAGCTTTGGCTGATCTAGAGCCCCCTACATAGATCAGGCTGGCCTTGAACTCATGGAGATCTGCCTACCTCTGCCTCCTTGTGCTGGGTTTAAAGGCGTACACTGCGATTATTTCCTTTTTTAAGAGAAGGGAAGATGAGAGGATGAAGGAAGTGGGTTTTAAGCATGCCTGTGACCTTTCTGTTCTCCTTCCTGCTACTGTGAAAGCCTCTCTGCAGGTTTACAGTCCCGGGCACACTCGACGACCACACATGCATTCTGGCTCCAGACGATCTTTCTTCTTTAGAATGAAGAGCTGTAAAATCCCCGTCAAGGAAGAGCTTCGACGTTCACCCTGCTCAAAAAAGAAAGGTGGGACTCCCAGGAGAGCATGCGAGCATGTGGTTCAGTGCCTGGTGTGGAACAAGAGGTCCTAATTAGTTTCTGTAAGAGAAAAAGTAAATTCCACAGTCAAGGCAAGAAATAGGATACAAAGTGTCTAAGTGGAATTGTGTTAAACCAAGGTTGTTCATTCTGTCACTCCAGCCAGTGCGCATTCTGCTGTCTGGGATTTCCATGGTGCTGCTGAACTTGTAGCAGAGAAAGCTGAAGTTCAATTTGGGGCCAGATCTGGCAGCCTTTGATGTAGGAGGGTCTTCTATCTATCTGTTGCTTCCATTGGTTAATTAATAAAGAAAACTGCTTGGCCTGATAGGTCAGAACATAGGTAGATCGGGAAGACAGAACAGAATGCTGGGAGAAAAAAAAGCAGAGACAGGCAGACACCATGAAGCTCTGGCCCGAGATGGATGTAGGTTAGAATCTTCCTGGTAAGCCAGCACCTCTTGGTGCTACACAGATTAATAGAAATGGGTTAATCAAGATGTTAGAGTTAGCCAGTAAGAGGCTAGAACTAATGGGCCAGGCAGTGTTTAAATGAATACAGTTTCCATGTAATTATTTCGGGTGTAAGCTAGCCAGGTGGTGTGAAGCAGCCCACCGATAGAAGACCCTCATACATAATTTCCCCTTTTTCTGTTTAAACAAAAAAGAAGGCTTTTACTTTAACATAGCAAAATTACATATAACGAAACAGTTATCAAGCAAGAATTACAGTTATAATATTAATATCTATTTTATCTTTTATCATAACCAAGGAAAACTATAACTATCCATTCTTCAACTCCATCAAAGACTCCAGAAGTATATAATATTACCTAAGTAAACAAGAAGTAAGCAACTTCCAAAACTCTAGAAATGACAGAGACATCTTGCTGCCTGTATAGTCACCCAAAGTTCTTTTGTACCATTGGGGCATCCATCTTCAGCCTACAGGCTCATAATATCTAGCAGACATTTCCATGAAGCAGGAGATTTCAAAGGCAGTTCAGTCACTTTTTTCTGTGTCCCGCAGAATGTCTCACAGACTCTTGAATCAGGAACCCCAAAAGACCATCTCACCTTTAGGCAGGTTCAGCAGTCCTCTCTCTGCGGGTTCTCTGCGTCTAGTTTATGCAATAGTCCAGGCAAAAGCAGTTTCTTGTCCAAATGGCTAACCAACTCCATAAGGAGCCTCTTCGATGCCCATCTTCCTCTTGAAGTAGCTGGTGCTGCCAGGATCAGAAGTGTCTCATTGTCATGAAAAGCCCTAAGTTTTTAAAACATTAAATGCCATATTCTGTAGTCTTTGAAAGATATGAAGAATGCCTGTCTGAAATATATCTATGCACATCTAGAAAATCTAACATGACTACAAGCTTGACTATTATTGATGATTATCCATTAACAACCTACATGTCCTAATTATACATTACATTTTTCAATGAACTACACAACCACAATACCTTAATCAAGATCAGAAATACATATACGTATAACAAAATTGACCTTAACTTTATACCAGTAAAGCAAAATTTATACCAATGTAAATTATTCATATCTATATCATATCCCCCTTTAAATGTGAAAGAACATTCGTAGACAATATTTGGGAATATGGATGTAGTTATTTCTCTCCAAACTTCTTCCCGCTGTATAGGGGTGCTGTTAATCAGGTCTTTCATGGTATAACCTGTGTGCCAGGTTCATCTCAGTTGGCAGTTGAGTGAAGTAATTTTCTTAAGGTGTTCACAGCAACCTTTCAGGAGGGCATGGTCTACCATACCATATTGGGATAGAAGTGATCCACAGGGTCTCATCCTCTGTGAAAACAAAAGAAGACCCTCTCCAAAGCATCATATCCTTAGATCCAAATTCTGAAGTCAAGATAGCTTTATAATACACATGTTGGATTAGCTTAGCAGATCACACAATGAAATGTTTCTTTGTACTTAGATCCTTCACAGTCAAAAAATTGAAAGAAAATACAATAACATACAGAATACAAACTCTCTGTGAATTTTCCATTTTTACGTGGCTTATTTTTATTTCTTTTAATCTATAACTATCTGTACTCTGTCTCTTTAAAGACTTTACATTTTTTAACACATTAACTTTATTCTCTATATTCTTTTTCTTCTCTCTCCCAAGCCTATGTACACTCATCCAACACTGTGACCCATTTAGTGGTCTTTTATGTCTGAATCTGTCCTATTGTGAACCTGTAATTTTTTTACTATCCAGGAGTACTTCTTAAAATGCTAAGCACTTCTTTTAAAAACTTAACTTGCGCCATGTAGAAGTAACACGGTACTGCCTGTTTCCTACCCAGTCTAAACCTTAACTGTGCTTTTATTATGATAATTATGATAGTTCCCGCCTGAGATCAGCACAGTTTAGCGTGGAGGAGCCACTCCTGCCTCAGCCATTTGGTGCCCCTGAGCCGCGCACAGTTCCAGGCACACAGCAAGTCCACGTTGCCATAAAGCAAGCAAGCATTTTACTCACAAAACCCCATCCAAATTCTCTGTCTCCCACAAGAGTCAGAAGTTGTGGTAGGAGCATAGCCCAGAAAGCTAGCATTTTAAAACTACATGGCTTTTTTTTTTACACCTCTAGGTAGGAGCCACAGTCAGCACTTTAACTCTGAGAATTTTTATGTCGATTATAGCCTAATCTGCCAGGCAGACCAGTGCGCAGCCTGGAAACCTCTCTGTGTATGGCAGCAGAAATCCACCATGCTCTCCCGCCTGACCAAGCCTGATTCTGCTGTCTGCCCAGGCAGGAAGAGCTGAACCATTGGCATGGTCTCAGCTGCTTTTTTCCTGATCCCAACTGGACACACAAACACCCAGGCCCACAAATGCACCATAGCAGGAGTTTGCACCAGCGGCAGGGCCCAAGAAGCCGTGTTTTAAAATGGCCTGGCTTTTTTATGGTGCTGTTGCTGAATCAGGAAATCTCTCTGCGGCCTACCACCCACAAACAGCAAAAAGCTGTGTTAAACTCTCTCTCTCTCTTCTTTTCAAGCCTTCTCAGGTTTATGTGGAGTTAGTTACCACGTTGGAGCACCACTTGTAGAAGGAGCAATGGGCCGCTTCCCACCACCCGGCTCCCTGCCGCCTGGCTAGCTTATGCCCGAAATAATTACACGGAAACTGTATTCATTTAAACACTGCCTGGCCCATTAGTTCTAGCTTCTTACTGGCTAACTCTCACATCTTGATTAACCCATTTCTATTAATCTGTGTAGCACCAAGAGGTTGTGGCTTACCGGGAAGATTCTAACCTACATCCATATCAGGCTGGAGCTTCACGGCGTCTGCCTGTCTCTGCTTTCTTCTTCCCACAATTCTGTTTTGTCTTCCCCACCTACCTATGTTCTGACCTATCAGGCCAAGCAGTTTTCTTTATTAATTAACCAATGGAAGCAACAGATAGATAGAAGACCCTCCTACATCAAGCCTTGAACCTCAGCACTTAAGAAACAGAGGCAGGTGGATCTCTGTGAGTTTAAGGCCAGCCAGGACTACATAGCCAGACCCTGTCTCAATAATAAAATAAAAACTCAAATGACAACAAAGTTTGACATCTTTTTAAAGTTTGTTTTTGTTTTTGAGACAGGGCCTCACTTTGTAGCCCTGGCCAGGAGTTCATTATGTTGACCAGGCTGGCTTCAAAGTCACAGAGATCCACCTGCCTCTGCCTCCTGAGTGGCAGCCCTAAAGCAATGTTTTTAATCTTAGTTTTTAAGTGTGAGTGTGTATGTACAATGCCCACAGAGGCCAGAAGAGGCTATTAGACCCCTGGAACTGGAATTACACCCAGCTGTGGGCTGCCTGATAAGGATGCTGAGGACTGAACTTGGGCCCTCTGGAGGATCAGCAGGAACTCTTAAGTAGCGAATCCAGCCCCTGCTTGTTTCTTTTTGAGACAGAGTCTTACTGTGTAGTCCAGGCCGCTCTGGAGCTCCTGTGCATCATCCCCCGTCTCAACCTCCCTAGTACTGAGATTTCAGGTATGGAGCACTTCACCTGACTAAAAAGTGGTCTTTATATAGGACTGCAGGGTTCTATTTTTTTTATAAATTTTGGTACAAATTGTTTTTATAACCACACATGAAGAAAATTACACTTGTTGATGATATAGTAAACATTTAGTCTGTTCCTGATGCTGCAAAGAACATTTTAATTCTCATGAAAGTTGTCTTATGTCTGTCTTAGAATCAAGGAGGAGACACTGTTTGTTTGTTTGTTTGTTTGTTTTCGAGACAGGGTTTTGCTGTAGCTTTGGAACCTGTCCTGGCACTAGCTCTTGTAGACCAGGCTGGCCACAGAGATCTGCCTGCCTCTGCCTCCCAAGTGCTGGGATTAAAGGCGTGCATCACCACCACCTGGCTAAAGAGGAGACACTTGAGATGCTTAATGAACACCCAGTCACCTCCCTCTGCCCGTGACTCTGTGTGGTACAGAGTCTAGGGTAGTGGCTGTCCCTAGGTAGACCAGTTATCTCTTGTTTTCATGGAGCGTGCTTGTCTTTCTGAATTCCCGTGTTATTGGTGTCCTCTTTTCTCTTTCATTTTGCCACAAACAACGGGATTCCATTTTCCTCTGTGTGTGAACCACACTCTGTTGCTTATATACCATATCCCTTTAGACCTGTCTGCCTGTTGGCAGGCTCCTTAGGATGATTCCTTTCATAGCTGGTGTGACCATGTGCTTTAAATATGGGGATTTTAGGGGTCTCTTTGTACCTTGATTTTGCTTCTCGGGATAGGCCCAAAAGTGGGGTAGCTGGATGTCATGTTACTGTAGCCTTTTGGAGAATTCCCATACTGTCTCCTATAGTAGCTGCTAACAACGGCTCCCCTTGGCTGTCTGTGTGGCTCCCTCTTTCTCTATAGCTTCCCCAGCTTTTGTTCATTTGGCTTACGCTTCTTCCCGTAGTTCATCATCCAGGGAAGTGGAGGCAGGAATGCAAGCAGGGTAGGATTCTGGGGTCAGGAGCTGATTTAGAGGCCATGGAGGGGACCTGCCTACTGACTTCCTCCTTGTGGCTTGCTCAGCCTGCTTTCTTATAGAACCCAGAATCACCAGCCCAGGGAGGGCGCCACCCACGAGGAGCTGGGCTCTCCCCCAAGCAATTGCCAGTTTAAAAATGTGGCTCATAAGCCTGCCTGCAGCCCAGTCTCAGCTGAGGTTCCCACCTCTCAGATGACTTTAGCTGGTGTCAAGTCGACACAAAACCAGCCAGCCTAAGTGGAGAGTCTTTGGATTGATGTCTGTCCTGTGAAGTTTGTGTGTTCATTCTTTAAATGGTGAATATTAACCCTTTGCCTGATGAGTCACCAGCAAGTCTCTCCTAGTTCTGGGTTGTGTTTTTCTGTTGTTGACTGTGTGCTGTGGACTAGATTTTGAGCCTGGGAATCCCATCTAGGAAAAGCTTGCTTGTCCAAGCATCTGAGGTAGCTGCTCTGTTTCCTCTTTGTAACTTCATAAGTCTGATATCTACACTGAGGTCTTCATTCATGTTTCCATTGACTTCTGCGGAGGGTGAGAGATGGGGCTTCAGTTTCGGGTCTGCGAATGGATATCCGGTTTCCCCAGCACTGTGTGTTGAGGGAGCTGTCATTTCTCCCACGCAGGCTTTCCCACACCAGTGTTGAGAATCAGCTGTCTGCGGACCTGTGGTTTGTCTCTGGGTTCCTCGCTTGCTCCATTGGACTGTGTATATGTTCCTGTGCTGTTACCATGCACTTTTGGTACCATGGCTCAGGGCTGTACTTTGAAGTTAGGCACCTCCAGCTTTGCAGTTTGGGCTCCTCTGTGCTCCCATGTGAGTTTTAGGTTTTTCTCAGCTCTGTTAAGGATGTCATTGTTTTTCTGATAGGGACTACATCGAATCTGTAGACTGCACTGAGCTGAGCCAAAAGAACAAAGCTGGAGCTATTCTGATTTGGGGTTTGCTTTGTTCCTGCTTTCTAAGAGGAACCATTAGGTTGCATATTCGAATTCTGTCTTCTTGACATTATTATTTTTATGTAAGCGCTCATTGCTATAAACTTCCTTCTTAGTACTTTTTGCTTTATGCCAAAGATTTTAGCCTGTTGTGGTATTTTTATATTTTAAAGAATTCTTAAGTTAACGTAGAAGGAACCTGGTACCATTGTGACATCTTTATAAGTGTATACATTATACATTGGCTGCTTTCATGTGGTGTCTTTATAAGTGACATCTTTATGTGTGTATACTCTATACATTGGCTGCTCTCATTGTGACGTCTTTATAAGTGTTTACACTATACATTGGCTGCTCTCATTGTGATGTCTTTATAAGTGACATCTTTATGTGTGTATAAACTATACATTGACTGTTCTCTTATAAGTGGCATCTTTATGTGTCTATACACTATGCATTGACTGTTCTCATTGTGACATCTTTATGTGTGTATACACTATACATTGACTGTTCTCATTGTGACATCTTTATGTGTGTATACACTATACATTGACTGTTCTCATTGTGACATCTTTATGTGTGTATACACTATACATTAACTGTTCTCATTGTGACGTCTTTATAAGTGACATCTTTATGTGTGTATACACTATACATTGGCTGTTCTCATGTGACATCTTTATATGTGTATACACTATACATTGGCTGCTCTCATTGTGACATCTTTATATGTGTATACACTATACATTGACTGTTCTCATTGTGACATCTTTATGTGTGTATACACTATACATTGACTGTTCGCATTGTGACATCTCTATGTGTGTATACACTATACATTAACTGTTCTCATTGTGACGTCTTTATAAGTGACATCTTTATATGTGTATACACTATACATTGACTGTTCTCATTGTGACATCTTTATGTGTGTATACACTATACATTGACTGTTCGCATTGTGACATCTTTATGTGTGTATACACTATACATTAACTGTTCTCATTGTGACGTCTTTATAAGTGACATCTTTATGTGTGTATACACTATACATTGGCTGTTCTCATGTGACATCTTTATAAGTGACATCTTTATATGTGTATACACTATACATTGACTGTTCTCATTGTGACATCTTTATAAGTGACATCTTTATATGTGTATACACTATACATTGACTGTTCTCATTGTGACATCTTTTGTGTGTATACACTATACATTGACTGTTCTCATTGTGACATCTTTTGTGTGTATACACTATACATTGACTGTTCTCATGTGACATCTTTTGTGTGTATACACTATACATTGACTGTTCTCATGTGACATCTTTATAAGTGACATCTTTATATGTGTATACACTATACATTGACTGTTCTCATTGTGACATCTTTTGTGTGTATACACTATACATTGACTGTTCTCATTGTGACATCTTTTGTGTGTATACACTATACATTGACTGTTCTCATGTGACATCTTTATAAGTGACGTCTTTATATGTGTATACACTATACATTGGCTGCTCTCATTCGCTCTCCTCCGCATGCCCCTCCCTGTCCTAGGTTCCTTCCTTCCTCCTGTCCGTCCTCTTCCTCTTCCTTTTCCTCATCACAGGTGTTTCCATTTCTGTCTGTTTCAAGAAATCTTAAATTCCCCTTGGGTGGACGTGCACTGTCCCACCTCCACGCAGACACACAGGATTTAGTTTTCTTAATTGACTTATTGACTCCATCCCATTGTGACCAGCAAAGGTACAGGATAGGATTTAATTCTGCATGAATTTGTTAACACTCGTTTTGTCTACTCGAGAGACAGTTCCACACGTGATGAAGAGATGGGAAGACTGTGAGCGGTGCAGAGGCTCAGAGGCCGAGCCAGCCTGTCTACACCTGGCCCTCAGCCACACTGTAGGCCCCTCTGTTTCCAAAGACAAGCGGAGACTATTAGAACACCTCACAGAACTATTAAGGCTGTTAGACGAGTTATACATTCACGGCCGTAAGACCGTCTGGCCTGAGGCTCACTCTCTTCATCTCTATGCCTCTGCTGACTGGAACACTTAGGACAACCTACAGAATTTACTGTTAAAAGAGAAACAAATGATTTTTTTAAAGATTTGTTGTTGGGGACCAACAAGATGTGATGGCATTTGAGGGACACACAGTGACCTGAGTTTAATCCCACATAAAGATGGAGCGAGAATCAACTCTGAAAGCTGTCCGCTGAGCTCCAATGCAGGCTTCTGCACGTGTGCACTCAGATGTCACACACACGCTAATAGTGATAATGAAATCTGTTGTCCTGTCGGTCTTCCTGGATCCTGCAAGTTAAAACAATGGCTGTGCTGGTCTTCTGCAAGCCCAGTCACAGCTGAACTTTCCAAATAGCGTGTCTTAGGGCTTCCTCTGCTTTTCTAGGCGTGTGCAATGTGTGCACCCGTCTTCTGAGCCCATGTGATCGTTCATTGTTTTTGTAAACTTTTCCCATAGTTGAGCATATGATTTTTTTCTCGTTTTTCATTTGGTGGGCTGGTTTGATGAGCTTTTTCATGGGAATTAATTGCTTAGAATTTTTCTGAAAACTCAAGCTTTTTTTTTTTAAATACCTTTTAATCTGTTTCCAAGTGCTCATCAAATATGTCTGTGGTTCAATAGGATCATATGTGTCGATTAATCATCCTCACAGCCAACAGTAAGAGATTCTCTTCATAATAGACACAGTGGTACAGATACGTAACAGCTTGGGAGAGTGAGGTAATAATATCAGGAGTTAGGGGATAGCCTCTTATACATAGGGATCTGGGGGGTAGCCTGAGCTACCAGATGAATTTGTCTCAAAAAAAGGGGAGGTGGAAGGAGGGAAAGAGGAAGTGGGGTAACATTGGTATTTGTGTTTTAAGTGTATTTCTATGGCTTTTCGTTAGACCACAGAAAATTCTATACGGTCCATTGCACCGGATACTTGAGAAGCTGGCCCCCAAGTGTTGTTGGCGTGGAGAAGGAGAGGGACAGTGAGAAAGAAAGTGGTCCTCTTACCTGCCTGGTAGCCATGGGACGGTTGCATCCATACAACGTCCCTCCGAAGAGCAGCAAGATCAAAGTGAGGCCAACTGAGTTCGTGACCCGCTTTGCCATGAATGGGAAATTCGTCTATGTGGATCAAAGGTGCGCGTGCACGCCGTGGCTATAGGAAGTCGCTGGGGTCGCTGAGGTTGTTGGGGGAGCAACTCCGACTCCATAGCTCTGCGGGAGGTTTCTTCTATTAGGGCTTGGGAATCGGAAGCACAGTTTAAACAACATAAGGATAGGGCTGTGTTGGTGATTTTGGTCAAGACAGAGGACAAACCTGGAAAGGTGTTTCTTAGTCCTGGTGCTGAGTTCAGACCCGCTCCGCGGCCATGCTGTTGGCGGTAGCCTTGTAAGCGCATCATCTGGACTCCGTGGGATCTCAGCTGGTGGCTTGCTACGCCGTGGCTCTGGTCTGGGGCTGGGGAGGACCAGGGCATCCCTTAGGAGCCCAGTGGTCCCTGTGACTAGCTCTTCCCCCAGGCTGCTGCCCTGAAGTCCCACCTGTCCTGGACTTGCGGTAGCCTGGGAGCCGTCACCATCTTCAGCAAATGCCACGTTTGTTTTGTGTTTCACAACCAGGGCAACAGCGATTTTAGGATATCTGCCTCAGGAACTCTTGGGGACTTCCTGTTATGAATATTTTCATCAAGATGACCATAGTAGTTTGACTGACAAGCACAAAGCAGGTGGGTGGTTCATCGAGTGTGATGCTCTGAGGGTAATTTAAAATCACAACTTCAGTCAGGGGTGGTGGATCGCACTCAAAATCTCAGTACTTGGGAGGCAGAAGTAAAGAATCAGGAGTTCCGGGCTAGCCTGGACAACATGGCAAAACCCTGTCTAAATAAATAAATAAATGATTATAGCATTGACTTTTGATTTCTCATTCCTTATTAAATTCAAAATGCAAATTGATTCTCAAGACACTGGCTTTTGGTTTGGTGTCTACTTTCGGCCTAGAATTCTGTAGGGGCCCTGGCTGGCCTGGAACTGGCAGCTACCCTCTTCTCAGCCTCCCTGATACTGGAATTCCGGGCAGGAGCCACCACACTCGGCCTGAAGGCTTTTGACTTTAAAGGCTGCTCTGTTGATCACATCTTTTCTTGTGAAGTTCTACAGAGTAAGGAGAAAATACTTACAGACTCGTACAAATTCAGAGTGAAGGATGGCTCCTTCGTAACCCTCAAGAGCCAGTGGTTCAGCTTCACTAACCCTTGGACCAAAGAGCTGGAATACATTGTGTCTGTCAACACACTGGTTTTGTGAGTACTTCTCTGCCTTCTTAAGACCTTTGTATTCATTTCAAATGAGTATCTCTGCTTTTCCTAAGAAGCCATTAAAGTCGCATGGTCCTCTGGCTGTATGGAAGCTTAGTTCGGGGATGGATGCCAGGAGCTAGTACAGATGACAGAATCCTTGTGGGCTTCTCCCGTATCCATCCCCAGAGCTTGTCATCATTAGTTGCAACCCCTGGGACAACATAAAGTCATGTAAATGGTTGTAGTACCAGGCTGCATAGGAATAATAACAAGAAAAAAGCCTCAATGTGTTTGGGAAAGATGAAAGTTATTCCCTTCAATTGTGTTTGGTCCCAATCCTGTGTCTGTGGTGACCAGTAGTGTCTGAGAATTTTTTTTATTCTTCATTGATGTTAGTTGCTCAAGTTAAACTGCATATTCACCCTTTGTAATTTGCTTGGTATAAAGTCTGGCGGTGCACACATATGATCCTGGTGCTTGGGAGGTGGAGGCAGGAAGATGAGAAACTCAGAATCGTTCTTGGTTATGTAGGGAGCTTGAGGCCAGTCTAGACTACATGAAACCTTGTCTCAAAACAACAACAAAACAAAGCAAAACAAAAACAAAAAAAAAAAAACAAGGAGAAGGAAGAGAAGGAGAAGAGGAAGAAGAAGCACTGATTTTACATTGGGGATAGAGCTCAATGGTAGAGTACTTGCCTAACGTGGACATGACCCTTGGTTCAGTCTCCCCAGCACTGGTGGGGAGAGGAGGGAGGTCGGGCACACATGTTTAATAACGGTACTAAGGAAGAAGAGGCAGGCAGATCTCTGAATCTGAGGCTAGCCTGGTCTACACAGCCAGGGCTACAAAGAGAGACCCTGTCTTGAAACAAAAACAAAAGGAAAAAGAAAAGAAAGCTCTATCTTTTATGACTGTACCACATAGAACTGTAGCCAGCACAACCACAGAGTGAGCAGAAATCCGGCCCATGTCTTCTGTGGAAGCGTCCACCTCCAGCCAGCTCAGCCCAGCCTGAGCTTTTGCTTTGCTAAGTTTATGAGGTGCCATCATTGCTGTGGTATGTTTGATCTCACTTTGACACTCCCAAGACTGTCAGTAAAGTTCACGTTGAATCAGAAGGTGGAGCTAGCTACTAGCTGACCAAAGTTAGCCATAGAGGTTTTGGAGGACTGAGGACAGATGGAGAGATACAGGAAGTAGTAGGGAGGGGCTGAGATAAAGACGTGGTTTTTGGATGGGGGAAGGGAAGAGAGAGAGAGAGAGAGAGAGAGAGAGAGAGAGAGAGAGAGAGAGAGAGAGAGAGAATAACACATCAGTGAGTGGGAATTGGCAGACCACACACATGGAGTCAGTGTAGACGCATTCATAGGTTCCCCTCACTTCAGAGAACATCACCCATGTTGTTTCTGGTTTCCAGGGGGCGCAGTGAGACTGGAGCACCCCCCTTCCTTTACGGCAGCAGCCAGTCCTCAGAAGGTAAGCGTTTCAGATGGGGGTTTAGCTCAGACACGTCACCCAGCATGTGTTTTATGAAGGTGCGGTTGTCTGTCCAGGGGAGGGTGGAAGACGTTCCGACTGGACAGACATTTGTTATAGAAGGAGGCCAAGGCAGCAAAGGTGACTCGGCGAGTCCAGCATTTGTCATGCACACATAATGACCTGAGTTCAGCTCCCAAAACACACACAAAGGGGAAGGAGAGGACCACAATGTTGTCCTCTGAATTCCACCACCACATACATGCATCATACACACACATACACATACACATCAAACACACATACACACATACATTATACACATGTACACAATCACCACACACACATACATATGCACACACCTCCACTAGAGTGTAGCATGGCACCACACATAAGCAGTTGCCCACGTGACTGGTTTCCTGCTGGATGGAGTTCCTCACAAGCAGGCCTGGTGTTTTCATGTGATCTCCCTACAGCCAGTATTCTTCCCTGACTACTGTGTGTTACACACCACTACACAAATGCGTTCCTCCCTGTCTACTGAGTGTGTTACACACCACTAGACAAATGTGTTCTTCCCTGTCTACTGAGTGTGTTACACACCACTACACAAATGCGTTCCTCCCTGTCTACTGAGTGTGTTACACACCACTAGACAAATGCGTTCCTCCCTGTCTACTGAGTGTGTTACACACCACTAGACAAATGTGTTCTTCCCTGTCTACTGAGTGTGTTACACACCACTACACAAATGCGTTCTTCCCTGTCTACTGAGTGTGTTACACACCACTACACAAATGCGTTCCTCCCTGTCTACTATGTGTGTTACACACCACTACACAAATGCGTTCCTCCCTGTCTACTATGTGTGTTACACACCACTAGACAAATGTGTTCCTCCCTGTCTACTATGTGTGTTACACACCACTACACAAATGCGTTCCTCCCTGTCTACTGAGTGTGTTACACACCACTACACAAATGCGTTCCTCCCTGTCTACTGAGTGTGTTACACACCACTACACAAATGCGTTCCTCCCTGTCTACTGAGTGTGTTACACACCACTACACAAATGCGTTCCTCCCTGTCTACTGAGTGTGTTACACACCACTACACAAATGTGTTCCTCCCTGTCTACTGAGTGTGTTACACACCACTACACAAATGCGTTCCTCCCTGTCTACTGAGTGTGTTACACACCACTACACAAATGTGTTCCTCCCTGTCTACTGAGTGTGTTACACACCACTACACAAATGCGTTCTTCCCTGTCTACTGAGTGTGTTACACACCACTAGACAAATGTGTTCTTCCCTGTCTACTGAGTGTGTTACACACCACTAGACAAATGCGTTCTTCCCTGTCTACTGAGTGTGTTACACACCACTAGACAAATGCGTTCTTCCCTGTCTACTGTGCTCACTGCACACCAGTGGACAATGAGAGACAATCATGAAGGGTGTGTTTTGCATCTCCCTCTCTTTTTTTATCCACGGGGTTGTACTCCTGTATTTTATGCAAAATATTTGTTTAAGTATCTGGATGTGGTGATAGCACATACATGTAATCCCAGCACTTGGGGGCAGAGTCAGGAAGATTAGGAGTTACCTCTCTCAGGTACTTAAGACCTGATTAAACAACAAAACTAAACAAAAACTCCAGGAGGCAGAGGCAGGCAGGTCTCTGAGTTCAAGGCCAGCCTGGTCTACAGAGTGAGTTGTAGAGGACCTGGGTTTGGGTCTCATGCTGGTGGCTCACACCTCCCTGTAACTCCTGGCGTCCACGACACTGCGTGCATTATATGCACCCTCGTGTATGCAAGCAAACACTCATACACAGAAAATAAATAAAATAAAAACAGCACAAAAGGAACTATGAACTGTAAAGTGGCATTGCCTGGCTCTGCTGTAAAGGTCAAAGGTCAAAGGGGAAAAGGCCATGCTGAAGGTCGTGGGTGGTGACTGTGCCCTTGGACTACACTGTCTATAACCACAACCCACAGTGTCTCTAGCATTGGGAACTGTGTAATGGAAGGTTAGATGTTTCCTGGCGTTTCAAGGGGTGGCTCAACTGTTTCTTTTCAGGAGAAACCAGGAAGATATTTCAATAGAAAGAAAGCCACTGGCTTGGGCTGTGTGCGCCTTAACATCCTTGATTGTGTTTTCTCCTGTGCTGTTGTCTAGACTCGTTTAGACAGTCCTGTGTCTGTGTGCCTGGAACACCCATGGGGACAGACATTGCAAACGAGGTTCTGCGTTTACAGAGGTGAAGTATTATCACTGCAAATATTCTTGTATAAATGGCTGCCTTAGTCACTAACCAGCACACAGATTGTTCGTGTGTGTGTGTGTGAGTGCTTGTGTGTGTGTGTGTGTGTGTGTGTGTGTGTGTGTGTGTGTAAGCATTCGGGAGGGTAGGACAGAAGGTGGGTGGGTATGTGCATATGGATGCCATACCTACGGAGATCAGAAGCATCAGATCCCCTGGAACTGGAGCCACAAGCAGCTGGGACCCGCCCAGATAAGGACTTTTATAATCTTAATTTGTCAGATTGTTTCTGAACATCACACCAAATACAGAATTCAGGAAGAAGGAATTGATAACTTTAATTGCATAAAAGTTCGAAATTGAAGCATAAACTATACCATTACAATAAGGTTGAAAACATAAACTGGAAAATGTGTGTATTTTGTATGATAAAATAAACTAACTTTAACCTATAAAGATTGTATACCATAAATATATTAAATATGTAAGTTTTATATAGTTATATGTTAAACTTAATGTATAGCATAAAGGTGAGCTATTCAATAATTTTGTAGGTGCCTGGAGAGATGGCTCAGCAGTTAGGAGCACTTACTGCCCTTGTGGGAAAACCCTGTTCCGTTCCCAGCATCCACTTAAAGGCTCACAAAGGTGTGTAACTCCAGTTCTAGGAGATCCAGCTCCCTCTTCTGGCTGCCAAGGGCCCTGCACATCTGTGCTGCACATATGCAGGCAAACACTCATAATCTTAAAATAAATAAAATAAAACAATGTCTTAGAATAGCCAAATTGTATTGAGGCTAAATAGTGGGCATGAAAGAAAAATGCAAGAGAAATCACCAAGAAACTTTAAAATTATCCATTTCCACTCATATTTAAATACGTACATAATGAAGCAGTGGGTTAGCACTTTTTCACTTAGATTATCCAAGATTTGAAAGTTTGGTAATCTTCTATATTGGGGAGAATGTGAAAAAAAGTCCCTAATTCTTTATAAAGTATAAATTACTGAAATAACTTCGGATGGAAATTAGACAAAATGCATTATAAATATAAGTATAAACCAGGTGTGACTGTGCACTCGGCAAGTTGATCCTTCTGAGTTTGGGGCCAGCCTGTGCTGCACGCAGAGACCTTATCTTTAAAACAAAATGTATTCAGGTGTGGCATAGTGGTACAAGCCTATAATCCCAGCACTTGAGAAATAGAGGCAAGAGGAGATCTATGAGTTCAAAGGTGGCCTGGTCTACATAGTGAGTTCTAGGCTAGCCAGTGCTACGTTGTTGAGACCTTGTCTCAATAAGAAGCAAGTTTAATCTGAGGCTCAGAACAAGCTGTCTCAGCGAAAGAATAAGACCGTTGATGGCTGCGCTCCGAAGTGGGGCCTTAAACAGCTAAGCAATTCCCTCCGGTGTGTCCATATAGTAGAATGTGCTGCAGCGTATGACGGGGGCGGGAGTGAGAGCTCGGCAGTTAGCGGGGGGGGGGGGGGGGGGGGGGGGGCAAGTTCAATTCCCAGGACTCACATGGCAGCTCACAGCCATTTATACCTCCAGCCCTGGGGTATCTGATGCCCTCTTCTGGGCTCCAAAGTCACCACACATGCCCGTGGTGCACAGGCATGCAAGGGAATACATACAAGGGAACCACTCATACACACAATATACATACATACATACATACAGAATAGGGAAAAAGGGATAGCGCATGTGAGCCCACACCTTACTTGTTTGGCATCTTAGCCTCAATTTCAAGGTCTATATTTCCTCCTGTTGAAGGTGTGAACCAGGGATCTAGGTAATAGTGGATCTGCTTATGTGTCTTACTTTTTAAAAAATGACATCTGTTTACTTATTTTTGTGTATGTGCCTTTGTGGGTGAGTGCACGCCACAGCCTGTGTCGGGGTCAGAGGGCTCCTTGAGGAAGTCAGTTCTCCTGGAGTCCCAGGATCAAGCTCAGGTCGTCAGGCCTGAGGCCGGAGCCTGCACCCACTTGGTCCTCTCACTTGCCTGCCTTTCACTTTTTAAGCAGAATAAAATGCGCGTAACAGCGTTTGCTATCTTAATATACACAGGGGCTGGAGACGCAGCTCGGTGGTTAGGGTGGTTGGTGATCATCTGGAGGACCCGAATTCAGTTCCCCCACCCACACCAGGCAGCTCACAAGCAGCAGTAACTCCAGTTCCAGGAAATCTAGCACCCTCTTCCGGTCTCTGCAGGCGCTTGCACACACATGTGCATACACGCATACACATACCTAAATATAAACAAAATCTTAAAATGCACAGCTCAGCACCACTCAGTACTGTGCTGCGCCATCACCACGCTTCCCCGAGGGTCCTTCATTTAACCCTCCCACTCCCGACCTGCTCTCCCACGGCCCCAGCCCCCTCCTTCCTTGGGCAGCTTCAGCACTCCAGAGTCAAAATTAAATCTGGCTATGAAGGCGTGGGTATTCAGTCTGGAGTTCCTCGCTGTCGTTTATCTGTCGGTCGCTTGTGTGAAGAAGCACTCAGGGGAGAAAGGCTCCCTCTAAAATCCCATCAGAGGGATAAACTTCTCTTGTCTCCCTTCTCAGGTTACACTCCTCATCCCCAGAAGATTCAGATCCTTCAGAAAGAGCTAGAGATCGCCTCAGTGTGAACTGCAGGAACGCCAGTGTGCCCGTGAGTGGTGTAAGTGTTCATTGTGAGAAAGAGGCCACCCCATAAAAATAAATGGAATTTCTGCTGACTTGGTGGCCTGAGGATGCAGCACAGGTTGGTGGTTACAGGAGGCATAGTTAGAAGGACACAGAAGGCTCCAGGTTGTGACTCAGATACCTTTGGAAGGTTGGGTTCAGAATTTGAACTCTGCCTCAGTTTCCTCACTTGTGGGGCAGGTATGATAATAACATCCCCCCTAGATGAATATGAGAATTAAGGGATGAAATATAAACCAAAAACACTTTTTGAGACAGCATCCCATGTAGCCCAGGCTGACCCCAAACTCACTGTGTAGCTGAAGTTGACTTTGAACTCCTGATTTTCCTACCTCCACCTCCCAAGTGCTGGGATTACAGGCGTGCGCCACGATGCCAGACAAAACCAAACACTCTTTGCGCTCCTCCTAGGTGCTCAGTGGGTAATAGCTGTTATGATCACCACAGACTCTACACTCAAGTAGTTTGAAAGAGATTTAAACACCGACATAGTCCAGCTAACGGAAATGCGTGTTGCACACCCCTGGGCCCAGCACACCTGTCTTCCAGCAACTCGAGAGCTGGAATGAAGAGTGACTTCAAAGCCAGCTTAGACAACTTAGACCCTGTCTCAAAATAAAAAGGTTTAAAGATTAAAAAGACTTGAAGGATGGATATATAGCTTAGTGGAGAGCCCTCGCCTGGCGTATGGAAAGGCCTGGGGGTAGTAATAAGAGCGGCGGCGGGGCTGCGTCCCCAACACCCCAGCCGCCTGCTCGGCTAGCTTTTGCCCCGAAATAATTACACGGACACTGTATTCTTTTAATCACTGCTTGGCTCATTTCTACCTGGCCTCTTCTAGGCTAACTCTCGCATCTGGACTAGCCCATTTCTTATCATCTGTATAGCACCGGTCTTACCGGGAAGATTCTAGGTCGAAGCTTCATCGCGTGTGTCTGCCCGGGAGAGGAGAGCTGTCGAATCTGAGCTCACTTCCTCTTCCTCCCGGCATTCTGTTCTGTTTACTCCATCTACCTATGTCCTAACCAATAGGATGGGCCAAGGCAGTTCCTTTATTAGCCAATGACCTTCCTCCATCACCTGGGTTTGATCCCTGTAACTGGGGACGCTCAACCTCGTGCTTTCTGGAAGTCCTGGTGTGGCACAGAGACATTCCATGAGTCAGCTCTGTGCCCTGAGAATATGGAAGGACGGCCATGTGTGATCGGGGACCAAGGGCCCGAAAGTACAAACATCACATAATACTTATATGAAAATATAGCTGGTCTTCCTATTAAGTTATTCACTTATTCACACGTTTAGCAAATAAAGTGATCTTACAGAAATGAACATATAAATCATTGTAATAAAATCTTCCAGCCTCCGCATGTGCATAGCTGTGCAAACATGTCCGTGTACACGCATGCACACATACATGCATGCACACATACACGCATGCACACATACACGCATGCACACATACACACATGCACATACATGCGCCCCATAAAAGGACCTCAGCTTTGCTGTAGGTGCCTTAGTTTGGAATCTCATGGCCACAGGGAGCGGCTGACGGTAGGGATAGGCTCTTTAAGCTTCCGCTATGGAAGATGCGGTGTGTGCAGGGCAGGACATACAGCGTGGGGTGGGTACTCGTGAACCGCTGCAGGAGGTTCTGGTGCCGACCCACTCGGAAGCCGCCCAGAGGTCCTTGCTGTGCTCGAGGCTTGCTGACTGCTCCTGTCCTGTCTTTCCAGGTGTCCACGCCGAGTCCTGGAACAGGGACCCTGGAGGCTGCCGGGCAACACAAGAGCCCTGAAGCTGCCCACGGTCACAGGCCACTCCTCAGTAAGTTGTTCCTGTCACCCGTCACCGTGTGAACTTTCCCAAGCTTCCTCTTTGTCACCGTAGTCTTAGGCACAGGAGATTTTTGAAAAAACGAATGCTTTATAAAATAACATTTTTTTTCCACCAGGCATGGTGGCACATACCTATAATCCCAAAACATGGGTGGCTGGGGCAGAGGATTCCTGTGAATTCAATACCGTCTTGGGCTACATAGTGAGTACTAGGCCAGCCAGGGCTACGTAGAAAGGAAGCTCCGCCCCACCAGAAATCTCCGCAAGATCCCCCCACTCGGAATCCTAATACCTAATACCTTCGTAATCAGCAGGTATTATTTTTTTAAAGATTTATTTAATTTTATATTATGTGTACATGTTTTGCCTTGCATGCGTGCATGTCTGAGCCCCACATGCATTCAGTCCCCTCAGAAAGAGTGTTGTCTCCCCTAGGCTGGAGTTACAGGTTGTGAGCTGACACATAGGTGCCGGGAATCAAACAAGGGTCATCTGGAAGAGCAGCCATTGCTCTTAACGGTTGAGAAAGGGGTCTATTTTAGTTCACAGTCCCAGGTCATGTCTGTCACTGGGGGACAAGACAAGGCAAGGGCTTGAAGTCTTCAGCCAAATCAACAGTCAGGAGCCAAGAGAAATTGTTGTGTGCTCACTTGCTCAGCTTGCTTTTCCACGCGTACACAATTTCGATCCAGTCCATGAAATGGTAACCCCCGCAGTCAGGGTGGCTCCTTTTAAAGTCTTCACAGGCCTTCCCACAGGTCCCCACGGCCTTCCCGCAGGTCCAGACAGACAGACTCTGTTCCTAGGTTCTAGATTGTAATTAGTTGACAATTTTAAAGGTAAGCATCACCCAGGACCTCTTGTATCTCAGATTGGGCTCAAATACTTATGTAGCTAAGGATCACCTTGATCTTCTTGTCCTCCTGCCTCATGCTGGGATTACAGGTGTTCACCCCCACGCCTGATTTATACAGTGCCGGGCGTTAAACCAGGGCTGCACGTGTGCTAGGCAAACCCTTCACCAAGAGAACCTCAGCCCTTGCTATTGACGTTCCTGTTCTTGACTATGACTATTTTATTTTTAATTCATTTAATCGTGTATGAGAGATAGGCCTGCATGAATGTCTGTGCACACAGGCCTGTCTAGTGTCCACGGAGGCCAGAAGCCATTGCTGGATCCCCAGGAACTGGAGTTACAGATGTTTGTGAGCCGCCGTGTGGAGCCTCTGCGAGAGCAGCCAGTGCCCTTCAGCCGTTTCTCCAGACTCTGCCTACAGTTATTGTCACACACAGCTTCCTTCATGGCTCCCCAGGCTTACGTAGCCTGTGTTTTACCTTCCAGGTGACGGTGCCCAGCTGCGTGTGGATGCCCTGGGTGACAACGATGACAGGGCCATGGCTGCGTTCATGAATTACCTGGAAGCAGAGGCTGGGCTGGGTGACCCTGGGGACTTTGGCGATGTCCAGTGGATCCTCTAGCGTTTGATCCACAGGAGACGGTGAACTCAAGGGAGGATCCCTGCGGAGTGTCCCATCTACAAATCACGCTGTTCTCCAGCACTGTGTCTTTATCTTTTATTAGTAGTCTATCGATTTTTATACATCTGCACCTTACTCTCACATGGTTGTGGGAGAACAAGATGTTTTCCTCCACAGCGAAACAGTCAAGTTCATCCAATTCTCTTTACTCAGTGAACTAGCCTGGGGTCAGGCTGCCATATTTTGGCTAAAACGTTCTGACCAAAAAAAAAAAAAAAAAAAAATGCTGCCAACCATATTGTTTGGGCTTTACTTTGCTTCTTTTTTTTTTGTATAGTTTTGTTTTTGAGTATTAACATATTGACATTTTCCTTGTCTATTGCCTAAGAGACTGAGAACACCGGCCTGTGTGCTGTGACATATTCCCGCACCTTGAGCCTTTCCCTGACTGATGAAAGAGCTTGGTGCTTCTAGGATATGGCGAGCTCTTGCGCATTTAAAGAGGCCGAGCAGCTTATGAGGTCGTGCTGGTGATGAACACTGTGCACAGTCTGTGTGGACCTTGGCGAACTGCTAGGATGTTGAAGCCAACTTGTGCACGTTACGATGGACTTCAGGGGAGAGGACTTCCATCCCAGCCTTGTTGACAGAAGAGGACGGACCCTGAGCCCTTGACCCTGGCAATATGACCACTAAGGGTTTTCACTGCAGCTAGAGCTGTCCTGTTGGTTTCCGCTGTTGAAGCTGGCTTAGCGACAGATTCGGCGTGGAGGATAAAACAGGCCCAGGCAGGTTAAATGACCTGTGGGAGGTCCTGCCTTAAATCCCTAGGTTGTTAATGTTTAATGTATATAATCCAGTTGCATTTGTGGTAGCAAAGGACTCACTAGTCCCCTGGTGACTGAGCTGACTTTAGAGACAGCTGTAACCTGCTAGGTAATTGGTTAGTCACCACTGCCTGCAGCCAAAGGAATGAAGCAACTGGCAAATATAGTTATTTGTTATTGTTTTGTTGTATGATTTTGTTTGTTTGTTTGTGGAGAGAGTATCTGTGTAGCCCAGGCTGGTCTGGAACTTACTGTGTAGACCAGGCTGGCCCCATATCGATATTATAGAGATCTACCTGTCACTGCTTCCCAAGGGTTGGGATTAAAACCAAACATCACAATTCCTAGCTTAAATACAGTCCTTTAAATCATGAGGCAATGAAAACCACTTAAAAGCCAACATTCTAGTAATAATTTAAATTTTAGAAGGCATTTTAAGACAGTGATTAACCCAGAGATGGTTCAAGTGGAGTGTAAGAATTAAGATGATCTGAAGCTCTGGCCTAGGAATGCAGCCCAGTGGGTAAAGTGCTTGCCAGCATGCAGGAAACCCTGGGTTCAGCTCCTAGCACTGTGAACCAGGTGTGGTGGTGCCCACTGTAATCCCAGCACTCAGAAGTTAGACAGGAGGGTCGGAAATTCAAGATCAGACTGGGATCCATGAAACCCTGTCTTTAAAATAAATAAAGTGAAAAGATTATTTAAATGGCTATCTATTCGCTTTCCTGAAGAATCACACTTTATCTTATTTTGTGTATGGGTGTTTTGCCTGCATGTCTGTGTACCACTTACATGCAGTGCCTGTGAAGGCCAGAAGAGGGCATCAGATGCCCTGGAACTGGAATTGCGCACATTTGTGAGCTGCCATGTGGGTCCTCTGAAGCAAGCGAAAGCTCTTAACCACTGAGCCCTCTCTCGCCCTAGTGGTGGTATTTATCACCTTGTGTTTGACTGTCTTTGCCACGCTCACTCAGACCCTTTTTGTGCTCTACAGAGGCAAGTCTGACAGGCTGGGAAGAGCCGGGACGCCCTCGGGCTCTAACGCAGGTCCAGACTCACTTTTTAGCTTTTCTTTGGTGGTTTGTCTTCCCAGCGAACTGCTCGCTGAGCCCCTCACCCTAGAGTCCTTTTGTTATTCACGCTGTACCTGACAGAGCAGAACTTTCGTCAGATCTGCGAGGAACAATTGTCACCAGCTTGCCAGTGTTCCTAGTATGCCCTTTTGCCATGATGGGTCCATAAGGATGTAGCTCGAATAATAAAAACCCAGAGACAGATACTGGGGTTAAACCCAGAAACCAGAAAAGCAAAGCAGCCAAGCCACTAAAGAAATCTTACCTCTTCCAAGGCTGGGCACTAACGAGCTTGCATTCACTATTTCAATGCTATTTGGAATATATGCAGTTAAGGCAAAAAAAAAATTAAAATTAATTGTACTTATATCTTTTTACTTTTATGTTATTTTTGACTGAAACTCACAGTTTTGGCTTGGTCTCCTAAGTGCTGGGATTGCACCCGTATACCCTGCTGGTTTATCTTTTTAAGGTGGTGAGTGTATGTTTCTACTGGACAGCACCATCCTAGGATATTTTGCTCGGTGGATGTTATGAAAATGGACCAAAGGTTGAGGGATGAGGTAATCCACTCTTGTTACCCCAGTCCTTAGAAGCCAAGTCAAGAAGATGGCTGAAAATTCTGGGCCAACCTGGACTACAGAGTGAGAATTTGAAGTTCCATGGATTTTATTACATGAAGATAGCCTCAAGCTACATAAAATGTGGGTTCAATATTGACACCATATGGTCAATAAATACATAAATTTATTGAGAGACAAAGACAGCAGGAAATGCAGAAGAACCAGGAACCTGTGGAATGAGGAGGAGGAAGTTGTTTGTAGTGTCCCGCTGAAAAGGTCACACCTACAATCCCAGTATTCATGAGGTTGAGGCAGGAGAATCACTGTTAGTTTGAGGCTGGTCTGAGTTATGTAATGCTTCTGTGTCTCACTGAGATCAGAAGCAATAATAACTGCATCGCAGGCTGCAGGGTCTCTGGGCTCAGCACGGGGTTGTGAACCTCCCGTGTCCCTGGGGCTGCATCAGGCCAGGTAGAGAGCTGACTGCCTCGTGGTTTGCCCGGTGTAGAACAGGGCTGAGGGCTACTCTCTCCCTTCTCTGAGGGCTTTCTTTGGATTAATTCCTACCCCTCAGGCCTGGGAGAGGCACTTTCGCCCTCCCTGCCTGGAAGGCAGTGGTCTTTGGCAGCTGAGGGAGACACATGGGCCAGAGGTGTCTTGGAGGTTCTGTTCAAGCTGTAGAGACTGAGGTGCCAGTCAGTGCTGGGGTATCCTCTGACCTTGGGGGAGCTGCTGTCATCCAACTTCTTGAATGATGAGTTCTACCCCATGTTCAACTCTTTCTAACTCTCTTGTTCTTGTCTGTATATATTACTGTTTTTTTAATTCTGTGGTAAATAATGAAAAGAGTAAAATTAAATTATATTTTACATTAATAACTAGTTTGTGATTTTTCTAATTTAATAAACTTTCTCCCCTTGGTGTTGTGCACTAGTTTCTAACGTAGAAGAACATATTAAAGAAAGGGTTAGCTTTCAAATCTCTGGGCAGAACAGTACACAGCAGCTGTCCACATTCACACGTTAATAACTGCCTGACCATTTAGATTAGAATTTGGTGCTGAATTTCCCACTGGGCCACAGTGAGTCCCTTTTTCTTGTCTCTTCTTTCTGAAAAGTATTTTAAATTTTTAATTTTTCATATGTACTTATTTATGGAACATGTAAACAAGAAGCAGTGGTGCATTGGTTTGAAAGAAAATGGCCCACAAAGGGAGTACCGCTATTAGGAGGTGTGGCCTTCTTGGAGTGGTGTGGTCTTGTTGGAGGAAGTGTGTCACTGTAGAGGTGGCCTTTGAGGTCTCATATATGCTCAAGCCACACCCAGTGTTTCAGGCCACTTCCTGTTGCGTACATATCAAGATATAGGACTCTCAGGTCCAGCACCATGTCTGCCTGCGTGCCGCCATGAAGCTCCATGACAATAATGTGCCGGGGAACCTCCTTCAGCCAATGGCCTTTGGGAGGCTGGGCCAGGTTGGGCGTGGCCTTGCCTTGTGTGCCCGCTTTCTCTCCTCTCTTGCCTGGCTGCTGGATTCCGTTCCTGTTCCCTACTTGTGCAATAGACTGTGATCTGTGAGTACCCCTAAATAAAGAACCCCTTATTATACTCAATTCTGAGCTACTGTGGGATTACTTTATTAGTGTTCACCTACATCTGCTGCCCAACGTGGGTACAAGCCTGCACCTACCAGGACGAGTTCATCACTTCCCGCCATTGCCTCTCACCCACAGTGCACTGCTGCAACCTCTCCAGCATCCTGGGATTTATTCCCACCATTGATTCCTGCTGTGTCACGGTGGTTGGACCACGATCTCCGCCATGTCATATCTGCTGGTTGCGCACAGGTCCCTTTGTGGCCCACGACTGCTGGCAAGTTTTGGGTTCCTTGATATTTTGGCCAACAAAAACCATGTACAGAATCGCTTTAATTGCTCTTAATAATTGTTCTTAATTTGTCAAGCAAAGCATATTTGTCAGTATTAAAGCAGTCACCAATATGCAAACTGAGCAGGACTATTCACACAACCGCAACGCCTGCTGGAAAATAGAGATTATTATACCTACAATAATTTACTGAAATCTCACAATGTAGTTAAGTATAAATAAATTAATAAATTTGAAAGTTATACAATGACAGACTATATCGCCATCCAGGAATTTAATAACCATTTTGCTTACACTATGGGAGGTATTCTGAAAGGCTCGTGTGATTTTTTTCTTATACAGCCATTTATTTGGTTTTGAGAATTAGCTTTGTTTTTTTCATGTTATATCCTTAAGAAAATGACTTAGTTTTCTTTTTCATATTATATCCTTAAGAAAACAACTTAGTTTTATTTTTCATATTATATCCTTAAGAAAACGGTTTGATAACAGAGCCAAGAATGAGGCACTTTTAGAAATGATACAGTCTTTGCAGACTAATGATGAACAGCTAGCTGCCAGGATTATACAATTAAATCAAAAGTTACCTGAAAAAGTTAATGCCATTGAAAAGGATAGCATTAATTTGACAAATTTCAATCCATGTCAAAGGGTGCTGAGAAATTATCTGAAAGAATTCATACTGTTGAATTTAACAATCGAAATCTGTTAAAAAGTTGTGATAAGTTAACAGATAGAGTATCTCTTCAGGAAGGCAATCTGCACGCTATCCAAATAATGTCCAAGAATGAGATGTTATCGTTACTGGAAAATTTTCGTACCTTGGAATCTTATGAGCAGAATAAGGACCAGAGGCTAAACGACTCAGTGAAAGCACTGGAATTATACACAGGCCAAGAGTGTCAGGCTTTACAAAAGGTGGTGGTAAAACGATTTGAAATGGTTGAGGAAATTATCAGAACGGATGAGCCGGAAGAAAAGGTACCAGGACAGGATTTAGCCTCACCAGTACCTGTCAGAGATGACTTATCCAGGGTTTTAACATGTTAATCTGTAATCTCCTCTGACAAACCACCCAGTATTAAATACCCAAAAGGATTCAAAGAATGTAAAATCATTCAACCTATAGGTATGAACAATGTAAAGGAAATTAAGCAAGCAATGGTGTCTTATGGCTTGCATTCACCATTTGTTAGGGAAATGGTAAAAAGGTGGGCTTCAAGCAATAAGGCTACCCCAAACGATTGGCTTCAGTTAGTTTCAGTGGTCCTTGGAGATGGACCTCAGCTGCTATGGAAATGCAATCCTCTCTTGCCTGGGATGTAAGACAGGAGGCTTGTGGGTTCAAGGTTAGCCTGGGCTGCACTGCAAGGCTTGGCCTCAGTAAATAAATAGACAAATACTTTTAAAAGCAATAAAATTCCCCACAATTTGGGGGTCAGAATATAGTGACGGCACAAATAACAACACACTAAACAAGCAAAGGATGACCGTGTTACCAACGCACACAAGTTGTCTTTGTATTTTCAGACCAAGAAAAAGAAAACTGGCTGATGTTTTAGGAAAAACAAGCTTTAAACTGCATTCTATTTTACCTCTAGTATTAGATGTTTAGCCTATAAATAACACTAAAATCCCAGCAGGGTTAGGAAGTTGACTACAGAGCTGACTAGTGACTGGGAAAAACAATGCAGCCATTCCCAGTCCAAACGTAGAAAAACAGAAGGAGGGCTTTCTAGGAAGTGGGGTCTGGCTGCAGCCAGACAAGAGCATGTCCTTGCTTTGGGCGTATCCTACACTCTGGCGCAGAGGCAGACATCAGTAGCAGGATGCCTGACGTTCGGAGGAGGGGCCTGGCACCGGGCCATCAGTGGGTGGCTTACGTTAGTCACAGCCACCACACCCACCTGCTCCCAAAGTCCAGCTGCTGCACTGTTCGCGAACCTCCATGTTTAGTGTGAACCAGGCCAGCATGCTCAAACTCCTTGGCAGGTTTCCACTTGGGGACTCCTCACAGTGTTGCGGTCCCCATGACTGTCTAGGGTTTCTGTGTCTGCACTGTGAGCATCCCAGACAGTCCTGCTGTGCGGTGTGGGAGTCTGGCCTGTGCGCCAGAGACGTTGGCCACTAGGTGCCACTAGCAACCCAGTGTGGTGACCAAAATGTCCTTATACAGGGCCTGGAGGCCTGAGGGCTCCCAAACTGAGAACTGTTAGGGTTTTTTTGTTTTGTTTTGTTTGTTTGTTTTTTACTCTTTAGGGGGGCCACCACCCAGCTCCCAAATAAATGCATGAAAACATTATAAATGCCTGACCTTAGCTTGGCTTGTTTCTAACCAGCTTTTTTTTTTTTTAAAATCAGGTCTTGCTTTTGCCCCTGGATTTTTACCTTTCCCCTCCTTTTCTTGCTTCTCCCTTTTAGCAAGCATGGATTTCTCCTCCTATTTATTCTCGCTGCATGTCATCCCCACCTGTCCTCTGCCCTGTCTAGCCATTCAGCTCTTTATTAGACCAATTAGATGTTTTTGTTGTTGTTGTTGGTTTGGTTTGGTTTTTTGTTTTTTTGAGAGTTTCTCTGTTTAGTTTTGGGGCCTGTCCAGGAACTCATTCTATATTTGAGGCCTCAAACTCACCAAGATCCTCCTGCCTCTGCCTACCAAATACTGGTATTAAAGGCATGCGCCACCACCGCCTGGCTCCAATCAGGTGTTTTAGGCAGCAGAGTAACATAGCTTCACTGAGTTAAACAAATCCAACGTGAACACAACACAACCCTTGCTTCATTAAACAAATATTCCTCAGTATACCAAGTGTGACACATCTCCAGCTAATATTCCACACCAGAGAACCACAGCTGTGAAAGTTTTACTTTCTTCTGTGGAACCCCCGACCCCCACCTCCATCCTCTATCGAAACCTCTGCCACTCTGGTCCCCTTCAGTCCTGTGCGTTAACTCCTTAGGATCATGGTCTTTGATTCTTTTTTCTACTGGTCTGGCGCCTGGGGTTATGAGTCTCCTGCTCTGGGGAAGAAAGAAACAGATGAAATAAGTCCCAGGGAAGGAGGCCAGGAAGCTTCTCACGCCAGGGACAGCTCAGTGTGGCAGTTAGAGACTCGGTGGGTCAGGTTTGCAGCCCTCTCGCCCAGCACACACACCCCTTCCCCTTGATGGGCAGCTTTGCCGATTTGACAGCCTAGCACTGCCTGGGAAGAAGGGCTCCGTGAAGGAGTGTCTTCATTGGGTTGGCCAATGGGCATTTTCTTAGTGATCTGAGGAGGAGGGCCCACCTGAGTGTGGGTAGCCCCTTCCCCGAAGCAGGGGATTATGAACTGTAGGAGCGCAGAAATCCATCCTGAGCACAGGCCAGCAAACACACACTCATCTTTCTCTGCTCTTGATTGTCAATGTGCTGTGACTGTTTGAAGTTCCTGCCTTGACTTCCTCACCACGAAGGACTGTCTCCTGTTCTGTATAGTGAGTTCCAGGCCAGTCACAGCTACTTAGCAAGACATTGTCTCGGAGAAGCCAATCAATTTACTGATAAATAGAGCCAGCTGTCATCGCTATGACTCTTCGTCTGAACACCGTGACTCTTCCTCTGAACACCGTGACTTCCCCTGAACACTGTGACTCTTCCCCTGAACACCGTGACTTCCCCTGAACACCATGACTCTTAGCCTGAACACGGTGACTCTTCCCCTGAACACCGTGACTCTTAGCCTGAAGGAGCTGAGGGAAGCAAGGCTGTGGCTGCCTCTTTACCCCTGAGAAGTCATTCCAGGGGAAGTTTTGTGAGACTTTGCCCAGTTCTTATTCTTATTCCCTCTCTCTCTCTCTCTCTCTCTCTCTCCCTCTCTCTTTCCTTCCCCCCCCTCTCTGCTACCTCTAAGAACTGGGCTGAGAAAAGTCTCAGCCATCATGGTGCAGAATTCACCTGAGGTCCTCCTAGGTAGCAACAGCTTGAGGAACAGCGTAGGTCTCACTCCCCAGCTCCTTTGAGGTCCTCCTACCCCTTACCTTGCCTGACCAACAGAGTTAATACAGCCTTGTGCGAGCCCCACAGAGTGGGTGCCATGGCTCCCACCTATCCTCTCCCTGTGAAGCACCTGAGCCTACACACTGGTCACAGAACAAAGTGCTTTAGGCCTCTCATCACCATGGCTACAATCAGGGCCAGACCCCAGAAACAAGAGAGTCAAAGTCAATTATGCCTGACCCAACTCTCCTCACCCAGGAGGGTCAACACACTCACTGTGTGTTGTAGAGTATTATTTTAAGGTTACATTTCTTTATGCTCTGGAACATTTGTTTAACGATGTAAAGATGTGTTGCTTGTATTTGTTTAACTCTGTGAAGCTGTGATATTTTTTGCCTGTCTAAAACACCTGATGGTCTAATAAAGAGCTGAATGACCAATAATGAGGAAAAGAAAGGATAGGCGGGGCTGGCAGGCAGAGAGGGGAAATAAAAGGAAAAATGAGGCATGAGCAAGAGAACAAGGAGAGGAGGGCAGGGACCGGCCGCCTAGTCACCCAGCAAACCACAGAGAAAGAAGTAAAGAAAGGCATACAGAATAAAGAAAGATAAAAGCCCAGAGGCAAAATATAGATGGGATAATATAAGAATTTAGCTAGAAAAAAAGCCAAGCTCAGGCTGGGCATTTAGAAGTAAGAATAAGCTTCCGTGTGTGATTTACTTGGGATCTGAGTGGCAAGCCCCCCAAAAAGACAGCATAAAGAGGCCAAAGACTAAAAACAACAACACTAATAGTAAATAGGGTGCACCCCACACTCTGCTGCCTGCACGAGTGTCCCCACTTGTGAGCCCTACAGGGACAGTGAGTCTCAACCTCAACATGTGGTTTGTGTGATGCTCAAACTCAGTGTTGGAGTTAGTGACGTAACAGTAGGAACTCCGAACAACACACCTAAGCAGGTATACTGTAACTACAAAGGTCCACCCCCTTGGGTCTCCAAGGCAGAGAGACTTCCGAGTTCAGCCACTGCTGTTCGTGAGTTATGGCCGGGTTGAATCGATTGCCGTTCCCTGCCCTGCTTCCCTCTTGCTGCAGCAAAGCAAAAACAGAGAAACATGGAGAGTGAACTCGATGCTTCCTCTTTGGGTCAGAATAACAAGACTGCTTGAACTCCAGACGCTGTCTTTTAAGGGCATCTTTGCCAGTTGTTATGCCCTGGGTCTCTGGAATTAATATTTTAATCTTCTCCTCAGCCTTTGTATGATGTGGATCAGCAAACAAACAAACTCTTCATTTATCTGTTTTCATTTATGCAGCCTGGACTGGCCTGAAGCTGGCTACGTAGCCAAGATGACCATAGACTTCTGATCTCTCATCTTTCCACCACCTCCCAAGTGTGCACCGCCATGCCAGGTTATGAGGTGACAGGTTTAGAACCCAGGGCGTCATGCTTGCTAGCAAGCCCAGCACTGGCTGACCAGGCTACAGCCGGCAGGTAAGCTTTGAACAGGAGAGTCTGCTTAGCAGGGCCAGCTGCAGGGTCAGGTTGCATGCAGGAAGGTTCTCTAGTCTTTCTGACCCTTCACCTTGAAGCCCTGAGACTGTCCCAGGCCTGTCACCCTGCGAGCTGCGTGTGGGTCAGTCAGCTGCATGCTCCATCTGGTCACATTTCTCCTCAAGCACCGTGTTAATTGGAGGACTTCGCTATAATTCGTGTCCGTATGCTCGGTCCTCCGAAGCAGAGGCTGCTGCTGCTGCTGGGTGAGTCATGATGGCCATAAAGATAGCTCTTGTAACTTCAATGGAAGCAGATGCTTCATCTGGGTCTCTGCATAAACATTTGGATAAGCAGGGCATCCTGCGCTCTGGGCTTCCAGAAAGCAAAGCAGGGGATGAGGCAGCAGCTCTCAGTTACAAAGAACTTCCCAGCCAGCAGTAAGTTACGGAATCAGTTGTGCTCAAGATGGCAAGTGTTGGTGGAAGGTTCTAGATAACACGGTGACATGAGAAGGTGTAAAGGCCCCTCTCTGTCTCTTTCGCTCTCTCTCTCTCTCTCTCTCTGCTCGTTGGCCAGTTTTAGGTCACGTCCTGACACCTACCAGGACGGCTTCCTCTCAGCTGACCTTCCCGAAAGCGCTGCTATTATCTCCGGGAACCACGAGGAGGAACACAGGGTTAAGTCGGGTCTCACAAGTCCACGAAGGTCATTGCCCTGGAAGCCAGCCTGTTTGTCCTGTGCTGAGGGTCATAACTGGTGTTCTCCCCTGCTCCAGCATTCTTACCCTGTCCTCGGGATTGAGGGGAGCACTACAATTTCTCAGTACCCCTCACCCCAGCTTCTTTACCCTGGGCTGACCAAGGGGCAGCCGTGACCTGGCCTTCTGACGTGTGACATCCCACTTGAGAACTTGTCCTTCCAGACGGTCAGAGAGCAGTCGGCTCTCACTCACCTGTTCTTCCCACCTCCAAGAAGGGTTCGTCCCTGAGGAGCTGCGGAGTCAGGGTCCCTGTGTCCCTTTGCTCACATTGTCACCCACAGATCAACCCATAGCCTTGGTTTACGTAAGTTCTCATTCAAAGATGTAGTTAGTACATGGGTATCTAGGGCTGTCCTTGAACTCACCACGTAGCCCAGAATGACTCTGAATTCTTCTCACCCTGTTTCCACCACCCAAATGCTGGGAGCACAGGCCAGCAACACCCCGCCCAGCTTCACACTTTGTGGAGTCACTGGCCTTGGCCAACAATGCTGGGTGCTTTATCTCTGCCTTTTCACCCCAGGGACACTAGCCAGCAGCCCAGCGTAGAGCTTCCAGACACAAAGCTACAGAAAACAACAAAGAATACGTGGCACTGATTAGGCCAGGGAGAGAAACGGGTTTCCAGCAGGAAAGCTGAAGGAAGAAGGCAGACAGACAGCTTGTCAGGGGGCTGCATACAGCCAGGGATGTGTGCAGCAAGGTGGCCCCTGTTGTTCCTTAAAGCCGCCAGGGTCTTTCTTCTGTGAGTCAGTTTGCAGATATAGAATCTGAACAGTGAGGGCCAATGAGGAATAACAGGACATCCTTGTCCTTGTGCCCAGCCATACTCTGCCAAATGCTCTCTTTCTTAGTCTTCTTTTCTAGAACCTTCTTGGGTCTGTCTTCCTGAACTGGTGTGTTCTTAATGGGAACCTCTTCCTCCCCACTGTTAGTATCTGGCCCTCTCCTTGACGAATATTTGTGAGCCAAGAGGAACTGGATTCATACACTAGATGCAGTCCTAATAAAGAAGGCCTAGGCCGGGCGGTGGTGGCACACGCCTTTAATCCCAGCACTTGGGAGGCAGAGGCAGGGGGATCTCTGTGAGTTCAAGACCAGCCTGGTCTACAGAGCGAGTTCCAGGACAGGTTCCAAAGCTACACAGAGAAACCCTGTCTTGAAAACCAAACAAACAACAAACAAAAAATTCGTAGCTGGTGTGGAGCCTGTAGTTTATAAGGAACAGTTCAGATTAGCAGAAGACAGAGCAGGGCAGGGAGGACCTCGGTGATAAACGTATTCCTCACACTGTGCCGTAGAAGGGATGGACTAGTTTGAGAATTTGAAACTTTCTTCCTAGGCCTGTGGTTGTGAACTGGGTTGGTCCTGGAGTTTGATGTCAGTGGCTTCAGAGCCACTGTTCCTGGGTGTTTCAGGCTGATCCCTCAATGTCCAAGGAGACACCTAGATCCCTCAGTGTCCCAGGAGAAAACCTGGGGTCTGGAGCAGGTTCTTGAGCAGGTGAGGTTCTGGAGCTGAACTCCAGCTGTCAATACCACCCAGGGCCTCGGAGCGCAGCTTCTAGGAACTGACTGAATGGGAAGTGTATGCCATGACGTCCTTCCTACGTGGCCAGGATTCTGTACCACGCTATCCCATGACGTCCTTCCTACGTGGCCAGGATTCTGTACCACGCTATCCCATGACGTCCTTCCTACGTGGCCAGGATTCTGTACCACGTTATCCCATGACGTTCTTCCTACATGGCCAGGATTCTGTAACATGTTATCTGGGGTTCACAGACTTAGCAAGAGAGTTCTAACCAGACCCTGCCCAGGTAAAAGCTGCTCCCCCTCTGGGCTTCAGTGGCTGTGTGTGAGCTCTGAAAACCTCCACATTAAAGCTCAGCTAGAGAATGGAACACCCTCACACACAGCCCCTAAAAATGACACAAATATCCAAACATCAAAGAGCAGAAATGCTGACTCCAGCAGTGCCCTCCAGCCCCCCAGAGTTTAAAACCTGCCTGCGGCCTCGTGGAAATGAACTGAACAGCGGCAAGCAGAAAGCGTGAGAGGAAGCCGGTGAGGTCGGCTGCACATCCTTCCTTCTGCAGAGGCCCTGTAGGTCAGCCATGCCTTCTGGGCTCCTCTGTCTCCCACCCCAGGGAGACACAGCCGAGTGAGGGTGGCAACTGTCGAAGGAAACCAGAAAAGGCTTGCTTTGTCTTCGTTAATGTTCATTTTAGTTTATTTTCGGCACCGTTTCCACCAATTACTGCAGTTGTTAATCTCATTATGAAGACCCCTGGCCTCCCGAGAGGAGCACTGGCTGGCTCAAAGACACAGTGTCTGTGCAAGGCCTTTGGTAAGGCAGGTAGTTAGCGTAATTTATGCTTTCACCAAGATGATAACAATCATTTTACCGTTAAAATTTGAGTGTCATGTGAATGGGTTAAAAAATTGTGTGTGTGTGTGTGTTTCCTATGCGCCAGGCCATGAGGGAACACCAGAATTCCCTGAGTGGTGTTGGGCTCGTGAGGTGCCCAACACATGGTGGAAACAGAACTTGGGTCCCTGGGAAGAGCAATAAACACTTTTAATTTCTAATCCGTCCCTCCAGCACTCCCCACACCTTTTTGTTTTCAAGTTTTAAATTACATGTGTTTACTTTGTATGGGTGAGTATGTGTGAGTATACAGTCCACAGCACGTGTGTGTGTGTGTGAGCATACACGTCACAGCATGTGTGTGTGTGAGCATACAGGCCACAGCTGTGTGTGTGTGAGCATACAGGCCACAGCTGTCTGTGTGTGTGTGTGTGTGTGTGTGAGCATACAGTCCACAGCATGTGTGTGCATGAGCATACAGGCCACAGCATGTGTGTGTGTGAGCATACAGTCCACAGCACATGTATGTGTGTGCGTGAGCATACAGTCTACAGCACATGTGTGTGTGAGCGTACAGTCTACAGCACGTGTATATGTGTGTGTGTGCATGAGCATACAGTCCACAGCATGTGTGTGTGTGAGCATACAGGCCACAGCTGTGTGTGTGTGAGCATACAGGCCACAGCTGTCTGTGTGTGTGTGTGTGTGTGTGTGTGTGTGTGTGTGTGTGTGTGTGTGTGTGTAGGTCAGAGGACGATCTGCGGGAGTTGGTTCTCTTCCATCACGTGGATGCAGGAAGTTGGATTCAGGTCATCAGGCTTGGCAGCAAGTGCCTTATCTGACTGAGCCATCTTGCTGGCTCTGGATTGTCATTGGTGGCTCTTTACTCTTTTAGGAGCCCGCCACCCAGCTCCCAAATAAATACGTGGAGTCTTATTCTTATTATAAATGCCGGCCTTAGTTTGGCTTATTTCTAGCCAGCTTTTTTTAACTTAAATTATCAAACCTACCTTTTGCTTTTGGGCTTTTACTTTTTTCTATTTCTGTATATCTTTTCTTTCCTTCTTACTCTTGTGTCTGGTTGTGTGACTGTGTGGCTGTGTGCCTGTGTGTCTGTGTGACTGTGTGTCTGTGTGTCTGTGTGCATGTGTGTCTGTGTGACTGTGTGTCTGTGTGGCTGTATGTCTGTGTGACTGTGTGGCTGTCTGGCTATGTGACTGTGTGACTGTGTGCCTGTGTGTCTGTGTGACTGTGTGTCTGTGTGTCTGTGTGTCTGTGTGACTGTGTGTCTGTGTGACTGTGTGACTGTATGTCTGTGTGACTGTGTGACTGTGTGACTGTGTGTCTGTGTGACTGTGTGTCTCTGTAACTGTGTGCATGTGTGTCTGTGTGACTGTGTGTCTGTGTGGCTGTGTGGCTGTATGTCTGTGTGACTGTGTGGCTGTCTGGCTATGTGACTGTGTGACTGTGAGGTTGTGTGACTGTGAGGCTGTGTGTCTGTGTGACTATGTGTCTGTGTGTCTGTGTAACTGTGTGTCTGTGTGACTGTGTGACTGTGTGTCTGTGTGACTGTGTGACTGTGTGACTGTGTGTCTGTGTGACTGTGTGTCTGTGTGACTGTGTGACTGTGTGACTGTGTGGCTGTGTGACTGTGTGGCTGGGTGTCTGTGTGGCTGGATGACTGGGTGTCTGTGTGACTGGGTGTCTGTGTGACTGTGTGATGTGTGACTGTGTGTCTGTGTGTCTGTGTGACTGTGTGACTGTGTGACTGTGTGACTGGGTGTCTGTGTGACTGTGTGACTGTGTGACTGTGTGACTGTGTGACTGTGTGTCTGTGTGTCTGTGTGACTGTGTGACTGTGTGACTGTGTGACTGTGTGACTGTGTGACTGTGTGACTGTGTGACTGTGTGACTGTGTGACTGGGTGTCTGTGTAACTGTGTGACTGTGTGTCTGTGTGTCTGTGTGGCTGTATGTCTGTGTGACTGTGTGGCTGTCTGGCTGTGTGACTGTGTGTTTGTGTGTCTGTGTGACTGTGTGTCTGTGTGACTGTGTGTTTGTGTGTCTGTGTGACTGTGTGACTGTGTGTCTGTGCGTCTGTGTGACTGTGTGACTGTGTGACTGTGTGACTGTGTGACTGTGTGACTGGGTGTCTGTGTGACTGTGTGACTGTGTGTCTGTGTGACTGGGTGTCTGTGTAACTGTGTGTCTGTGTGACTGTGTAACTGTGTGTCTGTGTGACTGTGTGGCTGTGTGGCTGGATGACTGGGTGTCTGTGTGACTGTGTGTCTGTGTGACTGTGTGACTGTGTGGCTGGGTGACTGGGTGACTGTTGTAATACGAAGCGGCAGGCTGTGTCCCGCCACACGGCTAGCTTTACCCGAAATAATTACATGGAAACTGTATTCTTTTAAACACTGCCTGACCCATTAGTTTCAGTTTCTTATTGGCTAGCTTTTACCAAATGGCTCCTGCCTCAGAGCCATTTGGTGCCCCTGAGCCACACACAGTTCCAGGCACACAGCAGTCCACATTGCCATCAAGCAAGCTGTAGAGTTTTACTCCAAATGCTCCATTCAAAAGCTCTGTCTCCCACAGGAGCCAGACAGAGATCGCAATGGCGGCACAGCCCAGAAAGCCGGCATTTTAAAACAGCCAGTTTTTTTCCTGCTGCTGAGTCAGGACAATTTCTTTGCGACACGCAACCCACAAACAGCACAAAGCTGTCATAAATTCTCTCTCTCTCCTTTTTAAGCCCTCTCAGGTTTTACGTGGAGTTCATTAGCATGTTGGGTGCCACTCTGTTGAAATACGGAGCGGCGGGCTGTGTCCCGCCACACGGCTAGCTTTACCCGAAATAATTACACGGAAACTGTATTCTTTTAAACACTGCCTGACCCATTAGTTTCAGTTTCTTATTGGCTAGCTCTTACATATCGATCTAACCCATTTCTATTAATCTGTGTAGCCCACGAGCTGGCTTACCAGGAATGATCTTAACCTGCGTCTGTCTGGAGTGGGAGAACCATGGCGACTCTCTGACTCAGCTTCTTTCTCCCAGCATTCTGTTCTGTTTACTCCTCCCACCTAATGGTGGGCCTATCAAATGGGCCTAGCAGTTTCTTTATTGCTTAACCAATGAAATCAACAGATTGATATATGACACTCCCACATCACTTCCCCTTTTCTGTTTAAACAAAAAAAGAAGGCTTTAACACAGCAAAATTACATATAACAAAACAGTTATCAAGCAAGAATCACAGTTACAATATTTATATCTATTTTATCTTTTATCATAACAATGGAAAACTATAACTACCTATCCATTCTTCAACTCCATCAAAGACTCCAGAAGGATATATTACCTAAGTAAACAAGAACTAAGAAACTTCAAACTGTAGAAATGACAAAGACATCTCGCTGCCTGGACAGTCACCCAAAGTTCTTTTGTACAGTTGGGGCATCCATCTTCAGCCTTCAGGCCCATAGTATCCAGCAGACATTTCCATGAAGCAGGAAATTTCAAAGACAGTTCAGTCACTATCTGCTGTGTCCTGCAGAATGTCTCGCAGACTCTTTCATGAGTCATGCACCCCAAAAGACCGTCTCACCTTTAGGCAAGTTCAGCAGTCCTCTCTCTGCGGGTTCTCTGTGTCTCCATTTTATGCAACAGTCCAGGCAAGAGCAGTTTCTTGCCCAAATGGCTATCCAACTCCATAAGGATCCTCTTTGATGCCCATCTTCCTCTCGAAGTAGATTGGTGCCGCCAGGAGCAGATATGTCTCATTGTCATGAAAAGTCCTAAGTTATTAAAACATTAAATGCCATATTCTGCAGTCTTTGAAAGATATGAAGAATGTCTATCTAACTGAAATGTATCTCTATATATCTAGAAAATCTAACTAACATGACTACAAGCTTGACTATTATTGATGATTATCCATTAACCTATATTTCTTAATTATACATTACATTTTTAAATGAACTACACAATCACAATACCTTAATCAAGATCAGAAATACATATACATATAACAAAATTGACCTTAAAATCCACACCAATGCAAATTACTCATACCTATATCATTTCCCCCTTTAAATGTAAAAGAACATTTTTAAACAATATTTTGGGAACATGGGCGCAGTTTTTTCTCTCCAAACTGCTTCCTGCTGAATGGGGGCACTGTTAATCAGATCATTTAGGGTGTAACCTGTGTGCCAGGTTTATCTCAGTTGGCAGTTGAGTGAAGTAATTTTTTGAGGGTGTTCACAGGAACTTTTCGGGAGGTCGTGGTCTATCATACCATATCGGAATAGATGCAATCCACAGGGTCTGGTCCTCCGTGAAAACAAAAGAAGACCCTTTCCAAAGCATCATATCTTTAGACCCAAATTCTGAAGTCATACCCTCATGATATCCGTTCTGGTTACACTTGGCAGCCCATAGAATGAAATGTCTCTCTGTACTTAGCTCCTTCACAGTCAAAAATTTTAAAGAAAACACAATGTACATAATCCAGACTCTCTGTGAATTTTCCATTTTTACGTGGCTTATTTTTCTTTATTTCTTTTAATCTCTTAACTATCTGTACTCTGTCTCTTTAAAGACTTTACCTTTTTTTTTTAACCATTAACTTTATTCTCTATTTTTTTTCCTTCTCTCTCTCAAGCCTATGTACATTCATCCAACAGTGTGGTCTTTTATGTCTGAATCTGTTTTATTGTGAATCTGTAACATTTTTTTACTATCCAGGAGCATTTCTTAAAATGTTAAGCAGTTCTTAAAAACTTAAGTTGCGCCATGTACAGGTAATACGGTACCGCCTGTGTCCTGCCCAGTTGAAACCTTAACTGTGCTGTTTTTATGGTAATTACGGTAGTTCCTGCCCAAGACCAGCACAGTTCAGAATGGCAGAGCTGAGCCAAGCCGCTCCTGCCTCAGAGCCATTTGGTGCCCCTGAGCCACACACAGTTCCAGGCACACAGCAGTCCACATTGCCATCAAGCAAGCTGTAGAGTTTTACTCCAAATGCTCCATTCAAAAGCTCTGTCTCCCACAGGAGCCAGACAGAGATCGCAATGGCGGCACAGCCCAGAAAGCCGGCATTTTAAAACAGCCAGTTTTTTTCCTGCTGCTGAGTCAGGACAATTTCTTTGCGACACGCAACCCACAAACAGCACAAAGCTGTCATAAATTCTCTCTCTCTCCCTTTTAAGCCCTCTCAGGTTTTACGTGGAGTTCATTAGCATGTTGGGTGCCACTCTGTTGAAATACGGAGCGGCGGGCTGTGTCCCGCCACACGGCTAGCTTTACCCGAAATAATTACACGGAAACTGTATTCTTTTAAACACTGCCTGACCCATTAGTTTCAGTTTCTTATTGGCTAGCTCTTACATATCGATCTAACCCATTTCTATTAATCTGTGTAGCCCACGAGCTGGCTTACCAGGAATGATCTTAACCTGCGTCTGTCTGGAGTGGGAGAACCATGGCGACTCTCTGACTCAGCTTCTTTCTCCCAGCATTCTGTTCTGTTTACTCCTCCCACCTAATGGTGGGCCTATCAAATGGGCCTAGCAGTTTCTTTATTGCTTAACCAATGAAATCAACAGATTGATATATGACACTCCCACAGGTGACTGTATTGTTGAAGGAGCTGTGGGCTGTGTTCCTGCCGCCCCAGCTCCTGGTCGCCTGGCTAGCTTATGCCCCGAAATAACAACACACAAACTGTATTCTTTTAAACACTGCTTGGTCCATTATATCTAGCCTCTTCTTGGCTAACTCTCGCACCTGGACTAGCCCATTTCTAATAATGTGTGTAGCACCCCAAGGTGCGCTTACCCGGAAGATTCTAGCCTACGTCCATCCTGGGTCGGAGCGTCATCACGTCTGCCCCTGAGAGCTGAGCTATGGCGTCTGCCCGGGAGAGGGGAGCATGGCCTCTGAGCTCACTTCCTCGTCCTCCCAGCATTCTGTTCTGCTTACTCCACCCACCTATGTTTTAACCTATGAGGGCCAAGCAGTTTCTTTATTTTTTAACCAATGACCTTCCTCCATCACTGTATGACTGTGTGGCTAGGTGTCTGTGTGGCTGTGTGACTGTGTGGCTGGATAGCTGGTCCCTTCTTCTCTCAGTCCTCCCTCTCTTCCTTTTCTAGTTACTTGATCTTTTTCCCTCCAGATTTCTCCTATTTATTCTTTCTGCTTGCCAACCCCACCTGTCCTTGCTCCTGCCTTGCTATTGGCTGTTCATCTCTTTATTAGATCGGTCAGGGGTTTAGACAGAGACAGGCACAGCAGCAGAGCTTCACAGAGTTACACAAATGCAGCATGAAAGAATGCAACACATCTTTGCATCATTAAACAAATGTTCCACAGCAAAAGCAATTGCAACACATCTTAAATTAATATTTCAAAATACTGGGTAGGGTTTGTTGTTGGTTTTGTTTGTTTTTTTGTTTTGTTTTGTTTTGTCTTTTTAAGGCATGGTTTTGACATGTGACCAGGGTGACCTCAAAGTCACGGTAGAGCCCGGGCTGGATTCACTTTCGGTCTCCCTCCTTAGCCCTCTGAGTGCTAGGAGGTCATGTACTCCCACGCTCAGCCAGGGTAAGTCTGTGTGGCCGGTTCCTCTCTGAACCACATCTACTGCAGTAGATTCAGTTCCAGTTGTCACAGCTGGAGCTGCCCCAAAAGAAGATGCAGAGGGATTCCTACGGGAAAATGTTTGGAAGCTTCTGGAGACAGGGCTGGATGGAGAGTTCAGGGCCTTCATGAAGAAAATAAGGAAGAAACATGTCTTAGCCACAGGCACACACGAGAGCACCCTTCTTGGAGGACTGTGGGTTAGCAGTGGCTAAACTCTATGCCCCAAATGCAAGGGCACCCACATTTGTAAAAGAAATATTACTAAAGCTTAAATTTGGGAGACTCTGATACCCCACTCTCACCAATGGGCAGTTCATCCAGACAAAAGCCCGAATGGTTGAAATGCAGTGATTTCGCTATGCGTCCATTCAAGTATTCATTTATCTTCAAGCTGTGTTTCTCCAGGGTAACCCTGGGGTCATATGACCTTTGAGATCCTGATACATGCTGTTACTAGAGTTCCCTGGTACATAAAAAAAAAAAACCACAAAAGAAAATAAATGAGTCTCCCGGGGCTTGCCTGGGAAAACCGACCTCTGTGCCCAGGGATTTCTGCTGCCTTTCCCAGCAGCTTCCTTGTCTAGACCAAGTCCTGCCGCTTGCCGTGGTCAGCCATGCCTTGTGCAGAACCCTTTGCTTACACTATGGTGTCTTGGCTGTCTTCCTGACCCTTCCCTTCTAAAATCTGGACTATAGAGAAAATCATAAAAATTTCAACCACCCTAAAAGCTCCTCATGGGGTGTGTGTGTGTGTGTGTGTGTTGGGGTGTGTAATGTGTGCATGAATAGGTGAGAGGGGGCTAGAGGAGAATGTCAGGGTTTCCTGCTCTACCGCTTTCTGCCTTGTTTCCCTGAGACAGGGTCTCTCACTGAACCTAGAGAGAGCCTGGTGGGAAGGAAGCCCAGTGACCTTCCTGGCTCTGCCCCTTACAATACTGGTTACTGGTATACAAAACTACGAATGACTTTTCACATGGGTGCTGGGATTTGAACTCAGGTCCTCATGCCTCCACAGCTAGGGCTCTTACCCACTGAGCCATCTCCCCAGCTGCCCCCCATAGCCACTTTAAAAGTTTTATTTATTTTTATTTCATTGTGTTGTTGTTTTGCCTGCACCTGTATCTGTGTGAGGGTATTGTATTCCCTGGAAATGGAGTCACAGACAGTTGTGAGCTGCCATGTGTGTGCTGGGAATTGAACCTAGGTCCTCTGGAAGAGTGGCCAGTGCTCTTAACCGCTGAGCCGCTGCCCACAGTGGTCACTTTTAATCTCGAAAGAACATACAAGAACATGCTATGCATTATGTATGTAAAGACAAACATACGGGCATTAATCCATAGCTATGTAACTCTGTCCCCCATGACTTTCATTCCTGTTTAAGTTAAAGTGATAACTGACTTACAAATGAGTAAAAGGCACAGAATTTGTCAGTAAAACAAACTAGAACAACAACAAAAAAAACCCAACCCCAAAAACCTCTACATCTCTTCATCAAGCCGTGCCTAAGTTTCGACTTCTGACCTTGGCATATCCTCCACATTCAGTTACTCGATCTGTTCTCTGACTTTAGTCCCGTTCACCGTGTGAAAGTCTTCAGTCTACCACCAGTCCCGCGCAGTTGACCGCCCCCTACATTCCTGCAGCGTTTGGAGGCCACCGTCACGTTCCGCAACCCCAGTCCTGTCTTCCTAGGCGGTGGGCAGCCGTCCCACCCGATTGTCTCCTGCCTTACTCAGCGTCTGTCCTTAGAGCCAGGAAGCACAGTGGTTTCTGAAAACAGAGATGAGGGGTGGATTGCCACCAACTGAGGGAACCTCAATACGTGATGCTGTAGGCACCGTCTACCCTGATTTTTTCCTATATGCTAGAAATGTCCGTAGTTCTGACCCTGACACGGCTCTTCTTAGAGCTGATTCTGTAAAGGGACTTCCGCATTTTGGGGGAGACTCCTGAGACGGTCTCCCCCATTCTCTGTTGTTCCTTTCTCGGAACCCAGTTTCCTTAAAAACAGTGATCTTTTTTACCGACGGGATGAAAACAGGGTCTTCCCAGATGTGGAGGGAAGGGACTTCCCAGATGTGGAGGGAGAATCCACTCTACCTGGGGGTCAGGTACTCATTTCTCAGTGCCTGTGGTGGTCCACATCCATCCACGTCCATCTTGTAGGATGCCAGAGCAGACTTTCCAATGTTGTGACCTAATTATTAAAGTGCCGGGATCTCCCCAAACCAGGGTCTGTCTAAAGGAGTCCTTGTGTGAGAGGTGAACAGTTCCTTCTCTAAGGAGGAAAATGAAGAGGGTAAACACTCACGTTCTGAAAAGAGGAAAGTTTCCAAGGTGCTGCTGGGTAGTGGAGAGCCCCCTCAGCTGGCCCTGATCAGTGCTGTAGCTGAGCAGTGGATCACAGAGGGAGCCAGAGGCAGAGGCATTTGGGAGCCAGGCCCAGCAGGAAAGAAGCCAGCTGCTGGGGCTTGCATGTTTTGGAGACAAGAGATGCCAAAAAGTTTTGCTGAGTAACAGTGAGAAACTGGATGTGGTGGCTCGTGCCTGCAATCTCAGTCAGTGCTTGAGAGGTAGAGGCAGGAGGATTGCCATGAGTTCAAGGTCACTTTTACTCAGAAAAACAGAACACAAATAAGGGAATTCTATTTGCTGGGTGTGGTGGCACACATCTATAATAGTAACCTTGAAAGGCAGAGGCAGGAGGATCAGGAATTCAAAACCAGCCTTGACCAAACCGGTTTTGAAGCCAGCCTGGGCTACATGAGAAACTGTTTCCAAAAAACCTAAACCTAAGTCATCATTATCATCGCCACGACTGCAACCACCACCACCACCACCACCACCGTCATGAGATCTCAGTGTGAAGCAGCCACAATTCAGTGATGCTTAAGGGCATGGGCCTTGAGGTCAGACTATCTGGGTTTGGATATGAATCACAGATCCCTCTCCAGTTAATTGTTTTTTAAAAATTAACTTATAGATATAAAATACATACAAGAATATCTGGCATATTAGTGAACAATCAAAAAGTATCCACTATTATAGTGACGATTGAACTAGAAGACTTTTTCCCCTAAAGAAACAAGCAGTCCTGAGACCACCAAAGACAAGCACATAATTGTGAAACAGGAACCTAAAGACTAAAGTTTGCCCCAGAAGGCACTGTCGGGTGCCGGGGACAGGATCTGATCTCTGAACCAGGTAGGATAAAGTAAAGCCTACAGGGAAAGAGTTGCCCTTTTGAAGCTTCCAGTGGAGGAAGTAATGAGCGCCATCCTCAAAACACCCTGTTAACATCTGGCTCCTCGTCAAGCATTCATCGGTTTCCTTTGCTGAGACTTCTGGGTGTCTGCAGAGAGCCCGCCCCTTCTCCAGCTGGGAAAGCCAAGAAGTCAGTAACTACTTCTGCCCCCGTGGGCTCCAGGTTCTACCAGCAGCTCCAGCAACTGCCCAGCCCCCACTGCCTTCCCCATCATCGCCTTCCCCTCTCAATATGTCATTAGGTAGCCGTTACCAAACCCTGCTTCCAGACAAAGTAACTCTGGCCCCCAAACAAAAGAGCAGACACGTGACAAAATCAGGCATCAAACCTGGATGGGAACCAAAATGTCAGGCTTAGAAACCGGTCCACTTTCATCTCCAGCCTGCTCGATGATTTGGGTAAGGGAGGAGAGAAGGCTTGGGAGTTGAGAGGCGTAAAGGCGTGAGGTCTTTCCGTGGATGCTCGGCTTCCCGTAAACGAAGCTGGAAATGACAGAAGGAAATGTAAACTTGGCACTGAGGTCCTGGGAAAGGGAAGGGTGTTGTTTGTAGTACGAGGAAGCAGGCTTTGAGGAAATGGAGGGAACAGAACCATAGCTTGCAACCATGGCTTGCAAGGTCAGCCTTTCTGCTGAGTGCAGAGCTGTAGCTACGTTGTCTGTGCTCCTGTGAGGAAGTCAGAGAGAGGCTCCCCAGTAAAGTTGAGTGTGCTGGGAGGAGCTGAGGTCAGACAGCATTTGAGGTCAGCTGACGGAGGAGGAGATAGCGGGATGGGAGCCAGCTCTAGCTCTAGAAGAGAATCCAAGAGGCTAAAAGGTGAGAGCTGGCGGCACAGGTTAGAGACAGGCCAGCACACTGCTGTCTTCCCGCCCAGGAGAGGGAGTTGGGAGCTTTGCTTGCGGGGTTCCAAGTAGAATGTCAGAGGGAGCAGGCCCAACTGCAAGCCTTCCTGCCCAGGTGAGGACAGGCCACAGGCCTTGTCTAGCTTGGGTGCTAGGGAACACTGACTCTACCAAACAGCCCAGGGAAGCAAGTGCTGCCTGCCAGGACTCTGAGGTACACCATGGCAAGATTGGGGAGGACAAGGCTACGGCCGCTCCATGCGCTGGTTCGTAGCTGTGCTGGCTAAGGAAATCCCTGATTGTTCAGATCATGCTTGGTGAATTTTTGAGATCCCAAATTACCCAGCGAGCAGCTCTGAGGACGGTGGTTTGGGCTGGGAGGAAGCGGGCTAGTGAATCCATCCCACGAGCCAACTGTCTTCTGAAGCTGCTGATCAGTTCCTTTGAACTAAGGCACATTTAGTTTTCAAAGTGATAATTCCAAATTTTTTTTGGTGGGGTGTGGAGAAAGGAAGATTAGTTCCAAACAGCCCTGGAGGTAAAAAGTAAAAACAAATAATGGGGTACAAGGAGAAGAAGGGGGTGCTTTTGAATAAGAATGAGCACTTCCAAAGTGTTCTGCCTTGTAGTGATGAGGGAGCAGGAGCAGTGGGCTGCTTTTTGTCTGGCTCGGCTCCCACACGGCTAGCTTAGCCCTAGAAATAACAACACACAAATGATATTCATTTAAATACTGCCAGGCCCATTAGTTCTAGCCTCTTACTGGCTAATTCTCACATCTTGATTAACCCATTTCTAATAATCTGTGTAGCACCATGAGGTGGTGGCTTACCGGGAAAGATTCTAGCCTACATTCATCTCAGGTCGAAGAATGATGGCGTCTGCCTCACTGCCTTCTTCCTCCCAGCATTCTGTTCTGTCTTCCCCGCCTACCTATGTTCTGACCTATCAGGCCAAGCATTTTTCTTTATTAATTAACCAATGAAAGCAACAGATAGCTAGAAGACCCTCCTACATCACTGCGTATAGGAGGTTCTGTGTGTCCAGCAAGCACGAAGCTCGTGAGCTGTGGTGCAGACCACGCTTAGTGTGGCGTGCGTCTTCCCGCTGTATGTGAGACTCCGAAGTGAGCTTCAGAAAGTGGGCTTCCTTGGAGCTCAGCAGGCTGTTGTCACGCCTGTGAAAGCAGGATGGGTACCAGGTTTCTGTTCACAGACATCGGTGAAGCCGTGATGTGGAAAGTTTACATCCTGCTTCTACCGCATCTTAGCAATGAGACTCAGGGCAAATCGTGGGTCCTTGCTCACCCTCAGCTTCCTGATTTAAAAAGTAGAAATGGTGAGGACCCTTGGCGACTGTCTGCCCACAGGGTGGTGTTAAGGACTGAATGAAACAATGTAGCAGATGAGCCCTATTAGCCGAAGTGCTCCAAGTGTGTAAGCAGCACTGTTATCACCAGCGCTGTAGTATGTGAAGTTAAAGACACCTCTCCTTTTCTGCGTGTGCACACCTGAGTGTGCAGATGTGTGTCTGCCACCTGCTTTGTTTTTGGTTCTTTAAAATCAATCAGTTCATAGTTAGGTGCGTGCACATTTTCTCTGGTGTGCATGCGGAGGTCAAAGGGCAAGTGGGAATCGGTCCTCTCCTTCAACCATGTGGGTTCTGGGGATCAAACTCAGATTACCAGGCTGGGCAGCCTTTATCTGTGGAGTCCTCTTGATGGCTGGGGTGGTTTGAAAGAAAATGACCCACAAAGGGAGTGATCCTATCAGGAGTGTGGCCTTGTTGGAGAAGGTGTGGTCTTGTTGGAGGAAGTGTGTCATTGTGGAGGCAGGCTTTGAGGTCTCATATATGCTCAAGCCACACCTAGTAGACAGAGCCCACCTCCTGTTGCCTGCAAGCCAAAATGTAGGACTTTCAGCTACTTCTCCAACTCCATGGCTGTCTGTACACCACCATGTCCCATCATGATGATAATGGACTGAATCTCTGAGAACGTAAGCCGTTTTCCTTTACAAGAGCTGCCATGGTCATGGTGTCTCTTCACAGCAGTTAAACCCCTAACTAAGACGATGGTCCCCACTATTTTTTTGAGACAGTTTCTCACTGATCTGGAGCTCTGGATGCAGGAGCCTAGGCTGACCGGCCAATGAGACCCAGAAATCTGCGTCTCCATGCCAACAGAACCATCTCCACATCACCTTGCTACAGCTTTTTACACGTGTTTCTGTCTCATCCTTCTCTGCCTGTTTGTTTTGTTGATTGTTGGTTGTTTAACTTAAGACAAGGTCTCATGCTGTAGCCCTGGCTAGCCAGGAACTCACTATGTAGCCTGAGCTGGCCTCAAACTGATGGTAATCCCCCTGCCACAGCTTCCCAAGTGCTGGGACTCTAGATATGAACCACCTGTAGCTTCTTTGCCTTTTCCCCCCTTTGTTATTCTTATGGCTAGAGTACTTGAACCCTTCCCCTCCCATGATGCTCTGCTCTCCAGGGAGCTCATCTGGCTGGAGGGAAGGGTGGGGCTCACACACAGCTGCCAGTGGGGTCTGTTGGTTGAGCCTTTAGAAGTTCAGTCTAGGGGTAGTGACTGGGAAATGGCTGAGTTGTTAGCACTTGCTGCTCTTGGGAAGGATTTGGGTTCCACTCACAGCACTGCACTGGCCGTGCTAACGAGCATGCTCATTACTACACTATACTAGGGAGGAATTAGAAACGGCACAGTTGTCAGCATTGGGAACCATCAAACAAACACCAGGTCTAGAGACACAACGTCATAAAAAAATCACCTTAGTGGTGAGGGGCTTAAATCCGGCTGTCTCTGGAGACCGTCTCTGATTATTTGGGCCTGAAATACTCGTGATTTTGTATTCTTTTTTTTTTCTAGATTTTTGCAATGTGCACATTATATAACCAGAAATAACTTATGAACAGGGTTCTGCCCCCAGAACGGCTGTTCTGTATTTCTCTTTGATGTCCCTATGCACGGGTGATTTACAAACTTTGACATGAGCTGTACCCTGAGGACAATCACACACAAATCCTTCCTCTGTCTACTTGAGAAGAGACTCTCAAGAGCTTGCTTGGGGTCTCTTAGAATGGACAGCTTGGCAGTGTGGGGAACAGGCCACATTCTCTGAAAAAGAATTAGCCCCATGTGAGAGTCACGGCTGATCCTGTTGACAGCCCTCCTGCCATCGTCCCTGCCATGCTGAAGTAATGGTTCTCACACCCGCAACCCTCAGTCACGAGCAGTCTCTGCAGATGAGGACGGTTGCGGAGGAACAACAACGGACCGAGAAGGGCAACGACTTTCTCCAAAACGTCTGTGTGACTGAAGGTGTGGAGGGAGTACGGGCTGATCTCGCAGGAGTGCTCCTGGGGACCCGCCTAGTCAGGAGTGCTCCCTGCTACCAGACACTTCCTGAGGCCAGCAGGGGGCAGATAATGAGGTGTTTCAAGTTCAGGGTCAGGGTGAATGTTTTCTTCTCCAATTCACCTAATTTTAACTCATCAGTATCTCCCGAAGTCGCCTTATGGGGTACTTCTGCAGTCTTGTGATCAGAATGAGGCCTCATCAAGCAGAACTGGCAAGACTTGGATTTCCCTTTGGGGAACCGGTTGTTTTGTGTTGGTTACTTCATGGCTCCCTCCTTGGTAGTTGCTAGGGACACAGTATTTAGAATGCATAGCTGCAGAACATTAGTTACGTAATCATGTGTGTATCAGTGGCGAAGGAATTGCGTCCTTAAACAGGACAGTGGAAAACTCTTGTTGTTGTTGATTGTATTTGAGATAGTGTCTCACTGTGTAGCCCTGGCTGGTCTGGAACTCACTGAGGAGGCCAAGCTGGTTTTGGATTCTGAGAGATTTGCTTGTCTGTGCCTCCCCTGTGCTGGGATTAAGGATGATCTGCATAAGTGTATAGAAGCCAGGGCCCTTTCCTATGTGTGAGTGAGTGTCCCTTACTCTTCTCTCCAGGGCCCTTTCCTATGTGTGAGTGAGTGTCCCTTACTCTTCTCTCCAGGGCCCTTTCCTATATATGAGTGTTCCTTACTCTTCTCTCACTGTGACCAGTTATAGAAGAAGGAGTTGAGTGGGCCCACAGTCCCGGGGAGGGGGGGGTCCACGACAGTGGAGCAGAGGCAGCAGGTGGCAGACACACTTCGAACCATGAGCACAAAGCAGAGCAAACCGGAAACAGCCTCCAGCGACATGCTTCTTCCAACAAGGTCACACTCCTAGATCTCCCAAATAGCACCATCAGTTAGGGCCCAATTAGCCAAATGTCTGAGACTTTGGGGACATCTCAGTCAACCCACCAGAGCAGGGTAGGTGTCTGGGCTCAGGGTCCACAGACATGAAATTACCTCCTAAAGACAGACATTGCAAGGTGGTTGTGGTTCATTTTTTTTAATGTGCCACATATATGCAGTTTAGTAAATTAATACCAGCTTAATAGAGATGAGCGAAGGGCTCTAAGACTTGTTACACAGGAGAGAAGACAACTGGGCTGTAAACACACAGCCAGGATCTGCCGGTCACTGTGCTGGTACACACACACACACACACACACACACACACACACACACACACACACACAGAGCATCCAGACACGGAACCTGCCTCTCACTGTGATAGTACACACACACACACACACAGAACATACAGACACGGAACCTGCCTCTCACTGTGATAGTACACACACACACACACAGAACATACAGACATGGAACCTGTCACTGTGATCACACACACACACACACACACACACACACACACACACACACACACACACACGGCTGCCCCGAAGCCCCCTCCCATTTTTAGATTCTGTCATGTTAAACAACACTGTCACACAGTGCAAGAGGCCACTTCACACACGGTCTCTCTGCCTACCTGGCCTTTGGAACCTGTGATTTTGGGACTCCACTCTTTGGATTTGTTTACTGTTTATCTTTCCCATACTTTTATACATGGATACAAATAGCAGCAATTTGAAATTGGAATCTCATTGTTAAAAGAATTTATGGAGTCAGCCAACAAACACCTACGCAGCTCTTCTGTTTCTCTTTTGCAAAACACACTGTGTATGGTAAATGTATGGTAATTATCCTCACAGGACCAAGTCAGTACGAGGGCAGCGGATGGTCCCTGGGACTGCAGTGCCTCATAGGTCTCGGCTAAAAGCCTGTAGAACAGAGGACCAGCCTAACTCCTACGGTACAGTAACAGCCTCTGTCTGCTTTGTGTTGTTTGCATTTGCTAAGGGAAATTATCAACATGGAGAACACCTCGGACAGACCAGACGAAAAAGACAAAGTTTCTGAAAACCTACAGACTGATTCCCTTCACAAGATGAACTTTAAAATATGGGTAAGCCAAGCTGGGCCTGATGATAGATTTAATCCCAGCCTGTGGGAGGTGAAGATGGGAGGAAGAGGAGATCAAGGTCAGCCTTGGGTACAGTAGACCCAAAGCACAAGCAGAGAGAAGAGAAAAAGGAGAAAGACAGACACAAATGCCACAGCAGGGGAAGACACGACCTCGCCTGTGTCTCAGGAGGAAAAACATACCCAAGGCTTTCCTCCCCGTTTCCTCCCATACGCGTGACCCTGAAACCAAGAGCTGGGGATGGCACTGTTTCCCACTCTGCTGTCTACACACGGGCGTCTTCCTAGCTTACACACACACACACACACACACACACACACACACACACACACACACACACACACACACACGTTATGTATCGTTTTTGTCTGTGAGAATCAATTACAACTGGCATAGGTCACTTTAGAGCGTATGTGATATGTAAAATTGTCCCCTGCTTGTAGAATGTCTTCCGGTTCACTCAGCCTTGGTTCCGACTCAGCCTTGGTTCCGTCTCCCGGGCATTCCCTCTGCTCCCACCTCTGGTGTCTCCAGGCTTGCACTGGCTACGGCTGCCTCTCTGAAGTGGCTTTCCCCTTCCCGCTGGATGTAGGAGCTGCCCAGATCATCCATGATGACCTCATTGCAAGCTCTTTTAACTCGGTGACAAAGTCTACAAAGATGTTTGTCCTAATAAGGGGGCATGTGCAGTGTTGGGACATGGCCACATGTTCTTGGTGCCAGCAGTTAACTTGTGGTACATGAACTCTGAGGAGCCACCTGCATGGAGACTGAGAACATTTCCAGCCTGCCCGTGTCCCCTCAAGCCGACTTGAGGATTCAGACTCTGCTTTCTGACAAGTGCTGAGGTGTTTGCCTGTAGCCTCAGCTGGGGTCTGCACAGGGATCTTGGGGAGGAACACCTCTCTTCTGCCCACCCCAAGCTTTCCCTCTTTTCAGTTTAAAATTTGTTTTATTGAAGCAAAGGAGTTTAACTTAAAGCTTCCCCAAAGAGCTGTTTTATAGTATATTTTTAAAAAGAGGTGTTCTAAGGTAAGATAGTATAACTTTTTGGTCATTTTTTTGCATGTATAGAGTTGAAATGCCAGAGAATAACTTTAATATATTTTTTTAAACAAAGAAAAAGAAGAAGAGAGAGAAATAGGAAGAAAGGAATTTATGGACTAAACACAATAGAGTGGGCTATTTCTCTCAAACTCTTTGCCATGAAATAAACAGGAGATGGTAGACACACGAAACACTGCTCAGCTGTGTTCTTACAGCTGCTCCTTCACACAGCTGGGCTTCCGCGGCGTCTCCTCTGTCTTTGCGTGGATAAATAGATGCCCTTTACTAAGACAGTTAAAAGTAGGACAAACATAACAGTTTGTCCCCGTCGCCTTCAGAAAGCCTCTCCAAAAATAAAGATTTTCTTCTGGTATCCAAAATACTGTCATCACATCCAGAGAGATCAGCAGTTTAACACATAAAGGAGTCTAATGCTCTCCTTCTCCCGGTACTCCAGCTCTCGACTATGCCTCAGATGTTTTCAGAGCTCCGTCATTGTCAAGGATTTATCCATGTGTTTTACGTGTACATATGTTTCCCCTGCATGTGTGTCCGTGCACCATGTATGCTCCCAGTGCCCTCGGAGACCAGTAGAGATGTCATCCCCCCCTGGGACTGGAGTCTGTCTGTGTGTATGCCGACGGCCAGAAGAGGGCACCAGACCTTACTGCAGATGGTTGTGAGCCACCATGTGGTTGCTGGGAATTGAACTCAGGACCTTTGGAAAAGCAGGCAATGCTCTTACCCACTGAGCCATCGCTCCAGCCCCCAGTGGGCTGTCTTAATCTGAAACATTTGTCCTTTGCCTTTTTGTGGTATCGAAAAAATACCACCGTTTGTTTTGTTTTGCTGGACTCTTGTGATGTCGTCCAGGCTGGCTATAAATCACTATGTGGCCTAGGTTGGCCCAGGACTTACCGTGTAAGCCAGGCAGGCCTCGTACTCCTGGTAGTCTCCCAGGCTCCTGAGGGCCAGGGGTATAGAAGTGCACCCTTGCCTGTCTGGTGTTGAGTTTTTGAAGAGCTATGTTGTTTGAGTCAAGTTTCCGGGTTCACGACTGGGTGTGTTTCTACTGTTTCACCCTGAAAACATTTTTTTTCTGAGAGGCTGGTACTGCAAATCCTTTGTCTCGCTATCTCGTCCATGCTCCTGGGAAGGCGGGGCCCCCATCTCATCCACGCCCCCTGGAAGGCGGGGCTTCCGACAGGCTGTGTCAGGTAGGGCTGCAGGAGCCAGGATCTCTCAGGATTATCATTTGTTCTTACTTCATCATCTCTGCAGGAGGGATTGCAGCAGGAATTTAAGCACAGCCAGGACCCACCGAGCAGTCAGGATGAGCAAAAACTCACGCTTGCCTGTGAAGATCTTCAAGGGTCACTGTCTCAGTGTTTGGAGAAGAGCTCCCCTGCATTGTAAGTTTTGACACAACCCGGTAGGGAGAGCTGAGCGATGTGGGGGGGGGGGGCGGGGGGGGACACGACAGTGAAGTTTAGTAAGGAATTCAGAGAGAGCCTGATGAACCGTGTCCACATGCATGGGGACTGGCTGACCCTGACCAGCAAGACCGAAGAGTCAGCCAGCCCTGGGCTGAAGATGCTGGCACAGTTGTCAGGTCTTCTGGGTGTCTTTGGATTTGGAGCTTAGATTTGACACACATCTCAAAGGCCTCAGATAACTGTTTATATATGAAAATCATTCAATCATAATTAAAAGGCTGTTATTAAGGCCGTGTGTGCCACCACCTGTTGTCACCTCTCCTCCCTGCCACTATCCTGACCCAATATCTAACATTCATTACGTACAAGGAGATTTCAAATATATTTATTTTTAGAGCTGGGGCAATAGCTCAGTGGTAGAGTCCTTTCTTAGCATGTGGGAGGTCCTGGGTTCAATCCCTAGCATTGAGGAAAATGCATAAAATTATTTTTTTAAAGTTTCATATGAGCCAGGTGGTGGTAGTGCACACCTTTAATCCCAGCACTAGAAAGGCAGAGGCAGGCAGATCTCTGTGAGTTCGAGGCCAGCCTAGTCTATAGAGCAAGTTTCAAAACAGGCTCCAAAGCTATACACAGAAACCTTGTCTCAAAAAACACAAAATTAAACCAAAGTCTGCATGTGAATGCTTTGCTGCATCACACATGTATGTGCACTGCATGTATGCACACTGCGTGTATGCACACTGCATGTATGTACACTGCATGTGTGCCTGAGGGAGTCAGAAGAGGTTGTTGGATCCTCTGACCCTGAAGTTATGGATGGTTGTGAACGACCATACATGTGCGCTGGGAACCAAACCCTGGTTCTATGCAAGAGCAACAAGCCCTTGAAACCAACTGGGCCAATTCTCCAGCCTCACATAAAACCTTAAGGGCTGGGCATGTAGCTCCATGGCAGAGTGCTTATTTTGTGTGAGGCCCTGGGTTTGATTCTCAGTAACACACATATATACATTTGCGTGATTATTTGCTTTATCAAGACTTTTAAAGACCTGTTTACACAGATAAATAAATGGCCACCATTTCGGTGCTAGGAAACACATACACAGATCAACCTGTCAGTCCAAGGAAGAGTGTTTGGAGCTGCGTGAAGTGTTTCCCACGTGCTAGCTTCCGGTGATGAAGATTATTCTGTTTCCGCAGGACCCCAGAGAGCTCGGTCTTCAAGCTGAGCTACTGGAACGCAAAGATGGGTGTAGAAATGAAAGAGCTTGCCGCAGACCACGTCGACTGGCTGGGGAGGATCAACGGCATCATACAGAAGATAAACAGCACAGAAAGCACAGTGAAGAGGTAAATACTAGGCACCGGGATTGGCAGGAAGACAGCGAGATGTCTCATGGCTTTAGAGCTCAGAACGTTGTGGACGCTTCGGTGAGGCCTGGGGCAGGAAGCAAAGCCTCATGGTTGGAAGTCAACATCACAGGCTCACACCAGAGCTCCCTGAGTCCATCTCAATGGCTTCTCCTACACACTTCTTATTTAAAACTGAGTTATTTACCAAAGGGATGCACACAGGTACCCAGTGGGTGCGCGCTCTCTCTCTCTCTCTCTCTCTCTCTCTCTCTCTCTCTCTCTCTCTCTCTCTTTCAACTTATTTTTCATCATTTTTACCTATGTGTGTACATGCATTTGGGTACAAGCATGTAAGCACAGATACCCAGGAGGCCAGAAGCGTCATATCCCCTGGAGTCTGAGTTATAGGCATCTATAAGCAGCCATGCGGATGCCAAGAAATGAAGCTGTTCTTCTGTAGAAGCAGTATGGACTTTAACTACTGGGCCATCTCTCCTGTACCCTGTAGGGTTTCAAGTGGCCCAGGTTAACCTCAACCTCTTTGTGTATCTGAGCTCTGAGCATAATTTTGAACTAATACTCCTGCCTCTGCCTCATATGGAATTGTTGACAGAGGTTTCTGTCCCGCCCAGTTCCATAGCTATTCAGCCCCAAAGAAACACACAGAGGTCTACATTAACCATAAACTGGTTGACCTAGTAGCTCAGGCTTCTTATTAACTCTTTACATTTTAAATTAACCCATAATTCTTGTCTGTGTCAGCCACATGGCTTGGTACCTTTACAGGCGAGGCAGTCACATCTTGCTTCCTCTGTGTATGCATGAGGACTGCAGACTCAGCCTTTCCTTTTCCAAGAATTCTCCCATTCTGGTCCCCCCCCCACCTATACTTCCTGCTTGGCTACTGGCCAATCAGCATTTTATTAAAGCAATGCAAGTGACAAGTCTTTACAGAGTAGAAGAGCATTGTCCCACAGCTTGGAATGTGCTACTGTAGCCTGTAGCATGCTGGAGTCTAAACCCAGGTCTTGATGAAAGCCAGGTAAGCCCTCCACTAACTGAGCTGTCCCTGCATTAGAGAGACTGGGTTTGATTCCTGATGGGCCATTTATTGGGTGAGATAATCAACCTTTTTAAGGGCTTGCCTTTCCTCATGTATAAAAAATTACTAATAGTTATCCTCATCACTGACTTATTGTGAGTGTTCAATTGTGAGGCTGTCACATAATCAATGATTGACAAGCAGAAGCTCCTATTGGAAACAAGTGTCTGAAGCCTTGAATGTCCCTACCATGTTCCCACCTCTTTCCTAGCACAAAGGTCCTGTGTTCCTAGCTCTCTCCTCTGGACCTGCCACAGAACATCTGCTCATACACACCCCGTCCAGATGGACCATTTATCCTCCAGAGAATTAAAAGGTATCCAGATCCCAACACTGTGCATTTTCTCTTTTAAGAAATATAATTCTATTACATGGCAATTATGTTTTTGATGTAAGGTCCTGAGAGTTTCACAAATGCGTATAGTCATGAAACCAGCACGGTGAGGACATTCCTTGATCCATCACAAAATTCATTATTTTCTTCTTTCCTTGTGTTTAAGATTGTGTCTCATGCAGCCTAAGCTAGCTTGGCATTCCTGATCCTTCAACCTCCACCTCCCAAGTGGGATTAGGTGTGCACCACCACACCCAACTTGTTCCTGAATTAGAGGTTCTTGATATAGTCTGGATAAAGCCTAGATACGTGCTGTGCCACTGTCCAGACCGTGGCTTCAGCTCAGTGCCTCCCCCGCACACGTCCCCAGGTACAATCCCAGCACGAGAGAAACAACCCTCTTTCCCAGCTTGTGCCTTTTCTTTCCACACCTTTAAGAGCATCTCTCGAGAAGCAGAGGTTGGCATCTCTTTACTGTGCCCTTCTATGCAGGCTAGCGCTTCTAGAAAGATCAGAAATGTCTCCCATGTTGGATGACTGTTTTCTCAATCCACAGGACTTAGTCCATTTCTTCATCTGTTTGTAGCCTGTTAAATGAGGTGATAACCCTGGAAAACCAGTCTGAACATCTGGAGAACCCTGATCAGGAAGCAAACATTGAGGTAAGCTGGGTTCAGACTTCTGCCTCCACCTCCCTCCTTGGGTGCCAAACATATCATAGCCAGAGGGAAAATGTGGTTCTGTGATAGGAGGAACCTCGCCAGGCTGCCAAGCCCCTCCCTCAGGACACAGCTTCCTTTGTTTGATGCTCAGAATCCTGGACTCTGCCCGGCTTCCCTCCTCCTAGGCTTCTGTCTTGATTCCCTCATGAGAACACAGGTCTTAAGGAGACCTGCGTGTTGGCATCTCAGAATCCCAGCCCTGCTAGTTCAGAGAAAACATCTAGGAAATGGAATTTACTAACTGTGTCCTTGGAGATCAAGAGTGGACTGTATGGCCTTTGGTGACTTCCTGACATGTTCTTGTGTTATTTCCAAACCTCCAAAGCATCCTATTTCCTTATCTCTGTGTTCTCAGAGATTCTTTTCAGAGAAAGGGTTTTTAAATTTTGTTTGATGTTTATTTTTTAAATTTTTTTTATTGTATTTATGTATTTATTGCATGTTTGTGCATGTGTGGATGTGTGCATGTGTGTGTATGTATACATGGAGGTTAGAAACAACTTTCCAGGTTTTCTTTTTCTACCTTGTGGGACCCAGGGATTTAAGTCAGGGATGGCAAATACTTTTACCTGCTGAGCCACATTTTGAGACAAGACTCTTCCCTTAAACATGGGTTGGTCTGGGACTCATTATGTAGACTAACCTGTAGGCAGAGTTTTCCTGTCCTGACTGCTGGCTCCAAAATAAATGCATAGAGACTTAATATTTATAAATGTTTGACCAGTAGCTCAGGCTAATTACTAGCTAACTCTTACATTTTAAATTAACCCATTTCTATTAATCTACATTCTGCCACATGGTGTTATCTCTCTTTCATATTGTACCTCCTGTATCCTCGTCATGTCTGGCTGGCGATTCCTCTGAGTCTGCCCTTCTTCCCAGTGTCCTTAGTCTGGTTCTCCCGCCTAACCTGACCCTGCCCAGCTCTCAGCCAGTCAGCTTCTTTACTAAGCCAATCACAGCGACATATACTCCAAAGTATAAAAGAATATTCCACACTCACCTTGACCTTTTGTGCTGACTTTGAACTCTCAGCGAGTCAGCGGCTTCAGTCTCCCCAGGGCTGTGTTTACAGCCGTGAGCCCCCACACTTGGGGAGATTTGTATTTTAAGGGGGGAGCTTGAGAAAACAGGAAAGGATAAGGTGTTACACGCTTATATGAAACTCTGTCGGATCGACGCAATTTTGTGTGCATGCTAAACGCAAAGCCCGCCACATGCCACATATGAGCGGAAGACCCAGAAGCAGGTCAGATGCCCACCGGTTGATAGATAAACCATCATCTTGTGTGCACAAGGGAACACCACCCTGAAATAAAAAGGAACAAATTCCTGATTCTCCTAGCAGCATGTGTGACCTCAGACACAGTCGGCTGTTTGAAAGATGCCAGCTCAGATGGGCACAGACTTCACAATCCATTTATTAACAAAAAAGCAAAGCCATGGGGACGGAAGATAGGCAGGCGGAGGGAAGAGGGGAGGAGGCAGTTAAGAAATGACCCTGGCAGAGGATGGGGAGTCCAACCTCACCTACTTGATAGTGCAGTCCCTTAATAGACCACGTGACTTGGGGGCTGGTGATGAGAAAATGTGGTACCAAAGGAGGGTGAGCATACACCCCCAGATGTGACCACGCACTGCTGAAGTTGCCACGGCTCAGGATGCCCAGTGCTCCTGCTACTTGTTGGACCAGCACAATGCCTAGCGAGGGGTCACTTGCAGAGGGTGTGGTCAATCATAACTTTTAACAAAGTTTTGTGTGTGTGTGTCTGCATGTCTGCATGTGTGTCCCAGGCGCTCACAGAGGCCCGAAGAGGGCATCAGATCCCCTGGGGCCCCAGTTACAGGCAGGTGTGAGCCGCCATACAAATGTGAGCCGCCGTGCAGGTGCTGGGAATAAAGAGCAGCCGGGTTTTAACCACTGGGTCCTCTCTCCAGAGCCATCAATTGTATCTTACTGACATGACTCAGTGCTGGCTTTTATAAATCAGCGTATTACGAGGGGAAAATAGCTCTGAAATCGGAAGCTTGTTGACCATGCGTGTGTTTCTCTTAAGAATTAATTGTCTTACTCCAGTTTCGTTTGTCATTCCTTCTAATGTGTTCCAGGAGAAGATCATAGAAATTAGAAAGCAGTTAAAAGAAGTGAACGTCAGACTGGCCCAGGTAGGAGACGTCTTTATAAACGAGGAGGAAAAACGCCCTTGAGAGCATAGACTTTCAACTCCAAGGAAGGGTCCTCGGAAGTACGCCTCTGGAGGGGGTTCCGTGCCACATGCTCGTTTTCAGAGGAAAAATCCTGGGGTACCAAGATGAAGTGGCTTGGTAGGAGAACTTCTGTGAGACGTGTGTCAGCCATCTAGGTCCAATATGTAGCTGCACACACACAGACACACAGGCGTAGACACAGAAACAGATACACACAGACATAGACACACATATAGACACACATACATATATACACACATGTGTATATATACACAAATGCACACATAAACACAGCGACACAGATACACACACCTACACAGACATATACACATAGACACAAACACAGATATACACACAGACGCACACACAGATACACAGACACACAGGCATAGACACAGACACAGATACACATAGACATAGACACACAGACACACAGACATGTATACACACAGACACACATACATATATACACACACGTGTATATATACACAGATGCACACACATGCATATACACACAGAGATACACACATAAACACTGCGACACAGATACACATACCTACACAGACACACACATAGACACAAACACAGATATACACACAGACACACACAGAGATACACACACACACAAACTGACATAAACACACAGATATACACACATAAACATAGACACACAAACACACACATGCATACACCCAGACACACATTCATGTATACATACACAGACACATACATATGCATACACAGAGACACACACATATATAAACACAGAGACAGATACACACACCTACACACATGCATACACACACAGACACACACATGCATACACACACAGACACATACATATGTACAGACACATACACGCAGACATACAAACACGCTTGCATAGACAAAGTGACTCACCTACACTTCCGGATAAAAAGCATCGCTCTCAGGCCAGAGAGAACCCAGTGGGTTGAGCGACTTGCCACCAAATCTCGTGATTTGAGCTTGACCCTGGAATCCACATGGTGAAAGGAGAGAAGAGGCTGCTACGTATTGTCCCCTGACCCCAAGACATGTTCCACGACACGAGTACCACCTACTACAAATGAGCAAATGTGATAAAAAGTGAAAAAAATGTAAAAGTCCACTTTTGCTCTCCCGTTCCCATTCACATCAACATCACAGAAGTATCACGTAACATATGTAAATGTTTTTTCTTCTAACAAAAGTAGTACATACTTATTCTAGCAGTTACAACAATATGAAACTAAGCCAGATGAAAATGAAACATAGTTGGATGTAGTGCACACACCTGTAATCCCAGCCCTTGGGGGTCGGGGGGAGGCAAAGACAGGCGGATCTCTATGAGCTCGCGGCCAGCCTAGTCTACAGAGTGAGTCACAGGACAGCCAGGGCTAGGTAAAGAGACCTTGTGTCAAATAAACAAACAAAACCAAAAACAAGAACCTGGCTCCTTCAAAGACAATCACTAGAAACACCTTTTGTGTGTCTGTGTTCTTCTAAACGTCACATTTATTTACACACTGAATAATGTTGTCATCAGATACACCTGTCTAGAACTTGGTTTTTCACAGGTCACTTTTCCCTATAATTTTCTGTGCCCGTGAGATGTCATTTTCGGTTACTGCTGCAGCTTGAGACTGATGTCTGAGTTTATTAGTTCTGTTTCCTTGGACGGTTGGAATTTTGTGCGTGAGTGTTTACCACGAGAAACCGAGCTGTGTGTGTGTACCATGAGAAACCAAGCTGTGTGTGCGTTTTTACCACGAGACACCAAGCTGTGTGCGTTTTTACCACGAGACACCGAGCTGTGTGTGTTTACCATGAGAAACCAAGCTGTGTGTGCATTTTTGCCACAAGAAACCGAGCTGTGCCTGAGTGTTTGCCACGAGAAACCGAGCTGTGTGCAAGTGTTTACCACGAGAAACTGAGCTGTGCGTGAGTGTTTACCACAAGACACCGAGCTGCGTGCGAGTGTTTTCCATGAGAAACCGAGCTGTGCCTGAGTGTTTTCCATGAGAAACTGAGCTGTGCCTGAGTGTTTACCACAAGACACCAAGCTGTGTGCGAGTGTTTACCACAAGAAACTGAGCTGTGCGTGAGTGTTTGCCACGAGAAACCGAGCTGTGTGCAAGTGTTTACCACGAGACACCGAGCTGTGCGTGAGTGTTTTCCATGAGAAACTGAGCTGTGCCTGGGTGTTTGCCTCGAGAAGCCCATCCTGGGACTAGGACTGAGGCTCGGTGACTGACACAATAGGGCCCAGGGTTCAATCACCAGCCCTTCATAAACCAGTCCCGGAGGCCACACCTGTAATCCCAGCTTGGGAGGCGAAGGCAAGAGGATCTGAATTCAAGTTCATGCATGACTGCACAGCAAATTGGAGTCCAGCCTGGAATATGTGAGACCCTGTCTGAGAAAAATTAAGGAAAGTAAGAACAGAAAGCCTCTGCCTGCTCCTCTCAGTGCACCTTGAAGAATCAAGGCTAGGTGTTGTCTCTCCTAGACAACCTGACGGAGATGCAGGAAGTCAACAGGAGAGAGCTTCTCTCTGCCAACTGCTGCTGAGCCAGAGCCCAGATTTCAAGCTAATATGGTGAGCTCTTACATGTACACCTTAGAAAGGTTTACCTACGTTACAGAATTACTCCCTTATCTTCTCAGCAGCCTGCCTACTCTTTCATCAGCTTCCATAGTGGTGCAAGCTTTTTGTTTTTAATATTACATGTATGGATGTTGTTTGCTAGCATGTAGGTCTGCAAATGTACCACATACATGCAGTATCCACGGAGGTCAGAAGAGTGCATTGATTTTCTGGAACTGGAGCTACAGTTGTGAGCCACCATGAGGGTGCTGAGAACCTGGCTCCTCTGCAGGGGCCTGTGCCCTCCACTGCTGAGCCCTCTCTCCAGTGCTAGATCTTTACAAGGAATAAAAGGTGTAACAGACAGAAAGAACGGCTGACTAGAGGCTGTTGTATAAACTTATACTTTTATTTAGACGTGTATGTGTGTGCTGTGTGCATATATATTTGTGTGGACACAGGTGTGTGTGCTGGTGCCAGTGTGTGTGTGTGTGTGTATGCGTGTGCAAGAGGCGTGAAGTTGATATCAGCCATTTTCCTCAATTGCTCTCCAATTTATTTTGAGACGGGGTCTCTTGCTGGTCCAGAGTGCCCTAGTTCTGGCTAGTCTAGTTAACCGGTTGCTCCTGTCTCTGCCTCTCAGGCAGCTCCCATGCCTGGCACAGCTCCCACGTGGATTCCAGGCATCTGAGCTTTTACCCTCATGCTTGCAAGGCAAGTGCTTCAACCAAGCCAACTTCTCAGTGCCTTTTTTTTTTGAAACAGACTCTCACTACACAGCCCTGTGTAACTGGAGACTGCTCTTCCATTTCCCAGCTGCTCAGACCCGAATAATCACACAGAAACTATATTAATTATAGCACTGTTTGGCGAATGACTCAGGCATATTTCTAGCTAGCTCTTACATCTTAAAGTAACCAATTTCTATTCATCTATGTATCACCACAAGGCTGTAGCTTACAGGTGAAGGTTGCAGCGGCGTCTGTCTCCATTGGCAGCTACATAGCATCTCTCCGACTCCACCTTCTCTCTCTCTCTCTCTCTCTCTCTCTCTCTCTCTCTCTCTCTCTCTCTCTCTCTCTCTCTCTCTCTCTCTTCAGATTTCCTGCCTAACTTTACTCTGCTAAGCCATTGGCTGAAACAGCTTTCTTCATCAACCAATAAAAGCAATACAGAAGGACATCCCACATCAGCCCTGGCTGGCCTTGAATTTGCAGAGATTCGCCTGCCTCTCTCTTTGTCTGTGGGTGCTGGAATTAAAGGCAAGCACCACTATCCTGGGAACTGATACTTACAAAGGACTGAAACATCACCCATGTTGGTCTTGGCTATTCTTGCAATACTCAGCTCCTAATCTGACTTGTGAGCAGTTTGCCTCACGTTTGTTCCGTTTTCATTTGCTTCCGTGGTACTGAGTACTGAGTGCCCGGTCCAGGTCGTGGCAGGCCGAGCGCCCCACCACTGCCCTGTATCCTCAGACCTGAGTACCGAGTGCAGGGTCCAGGCCATGGTAGGCGTGCACCCCACCCTCTGATGTACCCTCAGACCTGAGTACCGAGTGCAGGGTTCTGGACGTGGTAGGCGAGCTCCCCACCGCTGGGCACCCAGTGCAGGGTCCAGGACGTGGTAGGCAAGCTCCCCACCACTGCGCTACATCCTCAGGCCTAAGTACCGCGTGCAGGGTCCTGCCTGTGGTAGGCGAGCGCCCCGCCACTGCGCTGCATCCTCAGACCCAGAAGTCCACTCTCAAGGGAGCTGTGTCACTGAGCAAACGCAAGTATCTCAGCACGGTCACTTTGTATGTGATACATAGCTGGAGATTGTATTATCTAAACCAGGAAGACGCGCTTGCCAGTGTTCTCAGACCCGCAAATATCCTTTTAGGTTGACGCTTGCAACGAAGCCCGCGAATTAACGGAGAAACTAATTGAACAGATAGAGGTGAGATGCCCCGAGTCCACCGATCCAAGCAGCTCAGTTGGGTTCCAGCTAAACCTGGCAGTTCTTTCCCAGGAGGCTAAACTGCACCTTATTCTGGTCTCTGGTCCCATGTCTTCGTTTCCATCCCTCAGGCTTCTGCCTTGGGCCAAAAGAACCCTGCCGGTTTCTGGTGTCTCCGCCTCCTCCTCTGGTTCTCGTCCCTTAGTCATCTGGAGCTTTCTTCCACGTCCACACGTTCTGCATTCTGCAAGGCTTAGTGCAGATGACATCTCTTCCCCAGACCTCGCCTGTCTCTCGCATGCAGAGACGTGCGTTCATCCTTGAGTTTCTTCCCTGACACCTTGGACGTGGGGAGAAACTTGCACGTGTGACAGACAAATGGGCTGCCACCCTCCCACTCAGCCTGCTGGTTCATCAGCATCACTGGGTACACTGGGTACCCAGTCCTCACCCCACCACGCAGCAGCCACACTCGTGAGCATGTCTCTCGCACTAATGCACACGGGCATTTAGTCGTGTGTTTTGTTTCACAAGCCTTGTACGTGCCTGTAGTCGACTGCACACTCCTATCTAGTCCGTGTCCTAGCAGAGTGCCCGGTGGGCACCCACCATAGGTGTGGCATGGATGGCCAGCCTGAATACACAGATCCAGCACAGGGGTGTCATTCCAGTAGTTAAAAAGTTAGCACGTGGGTTCCCCTCTCTCCCCCAATTGCGTGTGAGTCACTGAGTGTGCCTTGCCATTGGCCCCCTGGGGTGTCACGGAGAGAAAGACGTCCTCTGTTGCTGGATGACAATTGGATGAGACTGGGAGACATGGAGATTTTTTTTTTATTAAGAAAAGATAGTTGATTGCTCTTTAAATCCCCCCTCCCCCTCCAGAGCGTTTATAAGGAAATGAACTTCCTGAACACTGAGCTGGAGGTGTACCACACGCAGAGAAGGGAGACAGACTCCCAAAGCTCTGAAGACTTGGATACGGAGCAATCAGAGCCCCCGCTCCCCGAGGCTTCTCCAACCCCTTCAGGGCCACACTCTTCTCCCTACGGTGCGGTGTGGTGAGTAAGACCAGGGGCTGGCGTGGGCTGGACGAGCTTATCCAACGTCATCAGGAGTGTGTTAATCACAGCACTTCGGGGGCAGAGGCAGGTAGACCTCTGAGTTCCAGGCCAGACTGGTCTACATAGCGAGACCAGGTGCACGTGTGTGTGTGCCTGCATGTTTGAGTGCTTGCATGTGCATGTGTGCGTGTGTGAGCGTGTGTCTAGCTTCTCAACGTATGAACTATTCTAAGGCCCACTGCATATCTTCAAGTGTTGAATAATAATTTCTTTTGTAAATTTTGTGTGTTAATTGAAGTCATAGAATTTTCCTTGTTTTAGCTATACATCCACTGTATTAAGAAGTATATAGGCAAGCCAGGCAGTGGCTGCACACACCTTTAATCCCAGCACTCTTGAGGCAGAGGCAGGAAGATCTCTGCGAGTTTGAGGCCAGCCTGGTCTACAGAGTGAGTTCCAGGACAGCTAGAACTGTTAACACAGAGTAACCCTGTCTTGAAAAACCAAAAAGAAAAAAAGAAAAGAAAAGTATATAGGCATAGATAGCTTTCTGATTACTTTAGATAACCCTGTCTATATGTAATACTTATGTTTTACCTGTATACAACACCTTTCCAAATCTTTTTAGATGTGTGCAGTGCAGGGAGCGGAACTTAGGACCTCACATATGCTAGGCTAGTGTTCTATCACCGAGAAATACCCCAGTACATCTATCTATGTTTTTTTTTTAAAAATTAAAAGGTTTTCGGTTTATTTGCTTCATTTTGTGTGTTTGGGTGTTTGCTTGCATGTGTGTGTGTATACCATACACATGCCTGGTACCTAGCGAGATCAGAATTGTCCTGGATCCCTAGGACTGGAGTTACGGATGTTGCAAACCATCCCGTGGGTGCTGGGGACTGAACCTAGGTCCACTGAGCCACGTCTCCAGCTCCTCTGTCTACATGTTAAAGAATGGAATTCACAGGCTCTGGTCACCACCTCTGCTGAAGAAAACTACTTACAAAGCAGATTTGACAGCGTTGGTTTGCTTGACAAGATCACTCCCCCTCACCTTCCTTTAAAAAACTAAAATTACTGTATTGGTAAGAATTCACAGACAAAACTTTCACACAGCCAGATTAAGGTAGCCATTCAAACAAACACTACCCAGTCCCAGATCTTTGTCTCTGTGAGTTCCTGTGCAGTTGTGAGGGCCCTCTGAGGCTGTGGGTCTTGGGGTTGCCTCTCTGTGAGTTCCTGTGCAGTTGGGAGGGCCCTCCGAGGCTGTGGGACTTGGGGTTGCCTTTCTGTGAGTTCCTGTGCAGTTAGGAGGGCTCTCTGAGGCTGTGGGACTTGGGGTTGCCTCTCTGTGAGTTCCTGTGCAGTTGGAAGGGCCCTCCGAGGCTGTGGGACTTGGGGTTGCCTTTCTGTGAGTTCCTGTGCAGTTAGGAGGGCTCTCTGAGGCTGTGGGACTTGGGGTTGCCTTTCTATGAGTTCCTGTGCAGTTGGGAGGGCCCTCTGAGGCTGTGGGACTTGGGGTTGCCTTTCTGTGAGTTCCTGTGCAGTTGGGAGGGCCCTCTGAGGCTGTGGGACTTGGGGTTGCCTTTCTGTGAGTTCCTGTGCAGTTGGGAGGGCCCTCCGAGGCTGTGGGACTTGGGGTTGCCTTTCTGTGAGTTCCTGTGCAGTTGGGAGGGCCCTCTGAGGCTGTGGGCTCTGAATCTGGGGGGCTCAGGGTTTTACACATCACATCAACTACATTTTTATTCACTTACCACAAAAACAAAGAGAAAAAAGAAAAACACTATGACCGAATCGAAACCAGAAAAGACATGAACTTGGTAGCTTCTCTCGAGTCATGTCTTTGACTTGCCATTCGTCTTCCTTCCACCTGGCACCACCCTTCTCTAGGATGCTTTCTGAATGCTGTACAGTCCCCACACTTGCTGATGTTTACATATAAACATGTATGCATTGCAGGCTGGGATCTGCAGAAGAGAGAAAACATTTCCTTTCTTTATAAGATTGCTTGACCATAATAATGGTATATATGCTCAGTTCATCCACTTTCCTGTGAAGTTTGTGATTTCTTTTTCCTTGACAGCTGAACAGTATTCCACAGTGTATATATGCACCACGCTTTCATTTCCCATTTATCTGTCGATGGACATCTAGGTTGGCTCCGTTTCCTTGCGACTGTATCTAGCCTAACAACAAACATGGATATGCAGGTAGCCCTGGGGCAGGAGATGGCGTTCTCTGGGTGTATGCCGGGGAGCCTCTTCCTTATGCAATACTGGAGACATACTCGTGGAAAATGTCGAATCTTTTCTTTTGAGACAGGGTCTCCCCATGTAGCTCAGGATAGCCTCAACAAGATCACCTGGGGCTCAGTGCTGGGATGAGGGGTGTGGACCACCATCTTTGCCCAGTTCCGGAGTCCTTGGATCCTCTTATAGAGCCGACACAACGTCTTGGAGAAATAGTCCTTTCTTCCAGAAGAGACCCCCCGCCCTTCTTTTCCAGCCACCAACTCAGACAGAGGCCTCAGCAACCTGCTTTCTGGAGCCGTTTCCAGTTGTTGTGTTTGAAGGAGACCCCTGTATGGTAGGGGCTCCCTCCCAGACCCCAGATTAGGCACAAACCATACCCAAACACTCGTTTTCACAGAGAGATCCTTTATTAAGCAGGGAAGAAAAGTTAAAGTGGCTGCCTTCAGACTCAGGCAGAAAAACAGCAGCAAATGACCGTGCAGGGGTAGTTTTTAAGAGGCGAAAAGGGGAGGACTGTGTTAGAATGAGCAAGGATGCAGTGGTACAGGAGACAGAGGATGAGGGAGAAGGGGAAGAGGACAAGGGGGAGCAGGCAGGGGTGTTTATTTGTCCCTGAGGAACAAAGGACTGCTTCTGGATAGAGGGGAGACAGATGTGATACACAGGCAAATGGCTGTTTATAAAGGCAAACGGGGAAACCCTGTGCTAGCACAAGGTGTTTAGTTTTAATTGGGCATGTTCGTTAGGTGAACCAAAGGGGGCTTTTGATCACTGGACTTTGGCAGTCAGCCTCAGGAGGAGGAAGTGGCCAAACAAGGGACTAGACCTTGGTGGTTAGCTTTAGGAATGTAAGCTAGTGGTTTTTAGCAAGGCAGAAGGAATGGGGAGAAGGGCGAGGCCTGCCAGAGCCACATGCTCGAGTGGGCCAGTGTCCTTTCAGTTCTGAGTCGTCTGTTGTCTGGTTGTGACATCCTCTGTCCCTGTACCTTGCACATCATCCGGTCACGGCTCCAACATCATCCTGCAGCTCAATTGTTTCAGTTCTGTGTCTTCTTAATACTCTGTGAACTATGAAACCGGGACCTTGACTTTATCATTCTGGGACATAGACCGCACCCAGGAAATGCCAAATAAGAGGTGATGCCAGCGAAAATGGTAATGACCTCAGAAAACATTCTCCTCCAGAGTCAACAAGTGGGAAAATTGTCAAGAACCGGGGCCAGAGAGAGGGGAGGGGTAGAAGCGCTTGCCACTGAAGCGTGAGGACCTGACTTTTGATCCTCAGAACCCGCAGAGCATGCCAGTTTCAGTGGCATGCAGAATTCCCACAGGAAGATGGGAGGAGAGACAGGAGAATGTCCCTCAAGCTCAGGGTCACCTAGCCTGGAATATCCACACTGAGGAATGGTGTAAGTCTCCTCCAAGAAGGAAACATTCCATCCTGCATGAAGCTCCTTCTGCTAGAAGGTGAACAACTCAAAATAGCTTCAGGAAGTCCCTGAAACTGATGAGATTCACCAGGCCCCTTTTTGCCAGGGTAAACAATAAAAACTCAGAGATATCTCCCCCTCCACCCCCACCCCGCAAACCTCAGATGGAAGGAAGTTGCACTGCAAGAAAGACTCAGACTAGAAAAGCTGCCTGGAGGAGGCAGAAACCAGCCAGGAGCTAGCAAGAGGTTTAGAACAATCCAGGTACCTAGAAAGCTCACTCTCCAGCTTATTGAGCTGCCTGCAAGGCTGTGCAGTGGGCTTCAGGCTCCCAGCTTTGTGAACTGTCCCCTGTGCTGGGGTGGGGATTGGCTGATGCAGCTGTCTTGAGTCATTTCTGCTCCTATAGGTAACCCCTCACCCATATTCCTGTAAGTAACCCCAATAAAACTCACTTGTTCACCAAGCTGGACATGGTCTGTTGTGGGTGCCCTCTCTGGAGGGTATAGATGTGTGTGATACCTATTATGGTCAAAGTAAAATGCTGCAGGTCCCTGAGCGGCAGGGCAGCCCCAGTCCCACACGGACCCGCAGTTGTGGCAGGTGAGAGACAGAGGCAGAGAAAGTGGGTATTTATTTAGTGGGTTATGAAGGGGAAAGGGAAAGGAGGGAAAGGAAGAAGGGAGAAGAGCAGAGAGAGAGAGAAACAGAGAGAAAGGGGGAGAAGTGGGGAGAAGGGAGAGAGCAAGAAGCTGCCTCTTCGGGAGAGAGATGGAAAAGGAAAGGATTCAGGCCAGAAGCTGAAGGAAGATCTGCTTGCCTCAGTGGACAGGGGAGAAAGTGGGAGGGGCTTGTTTCTTAAAGGAACAGGACAGACCATTACATTCCCATCTCTTTTTTTATAATAAAAAGGTGGGAGGTTAGGCACAACAGGTTAAAGGAATTGGCATGACGGATTCTCAAGACTGCTTCCTGCTTATTTGTGGGCGTAGTCTTGTGGGAGGAACTTGAGAAAGCTGGGTGCTGGTTACATCCTGGGGTAGCTGGTCTCTTTGCTCCTGTCCAGTGTTTGTGGTATGGAAATGTCTGGTGTCTCTTACACCTGTTTAAGGTATTGGCAGAACAGAGGACAAAGTTAGTTAGATCTGGAGCAGCCGAGGGCTGTTTATCAGGCATAACTATAGTACAGAATCTGCCTGGAGAACTGGGTCCAAGCTTGACTATACTGGCTCTCAACAGGTAAAACAGGGTTGGATTAAATATAAAGTATTTTTGTAAGAGACCCAAAAGTACATACCAATTTAAAACATGAGACTTATTGCTTTGTAGTCTGGGACGAGATACAATGAACAGACAATTATAACATTTAACAGTAAACATAGGTGCATTTAAGTTCCATGTATGTATACACACACACAGAGTGAACAGGAATTGGGTGAAGTGGATGCTTTGGTGGACCCTACCAAAAGCATGCCACCGCACAAAGCACACATGCAACAGAGTCATCACCAGGGGACCAGGAAAGGAATACCTCAGTAAAGAAGGTGGGACTTGATCACCTGACCTGGTCATCAGTTAAGATGGTGGTGGGATCACCTGACCCCAGTCAAAATGGTGGCAGCCACATGTTGAATGAAAAAGCCACTATTTTTTGAGCCATGGGAGTTTTAACAAAAGAAACCTGGAGGCATGATCTGTCCTGTTCCTAAGCTGCTGCGCAGCAAGTCACAGCAGGGGGCAAAGGCTGGAATTGAAAACAGCTCCCTCCTGGATCTGAACGATCTTGTTATCAGCAGTAGTGGTGACAGGGACAGTTTGAGGAAAAGCAGATCCGGTGGGATACCAGCATAGCATTTACAGGTGGGTGACTGATAGTTTGAGGGTTTATACCATAACCCAAACATGAAAACTCACGAAAACACCACAGGGCCTATAGAAGAGCGTCCTCTCTCTATAGGCTGGGTGTGAAATGGCGGCAAACACCGCAGGGTCTGCAGAAGAGTGTCCTCTCTCTATAGGCCGGAGACGTCTCTTTTCTATAGGCGGGGTGTTAAAGCCTCACTGTCTCTGGTTCAGGTGACACTCAGAAACCAGAGGCTAGAGGGCACTCCACTTATAAGTGGTCCAAAAGAAAAGAAAAGAAAAAAAAAGGAGAAAGAAAAATCCAAGGGACTCTGGGCCCCAAATCGAATCCACCACACAGCGTGTACAGTGGTAGCACAGGAGGACCAACCCTGGGTTGTCCGGTCACTTTTTTATCTATGGAAAGCAGCCGTGAAGGCTGTGATTGGGGGCTGGAAGGGGAGAACTCACCACCGAAGCTGCTGGTGTGTGTAGAGGTCGGTGTTAAGACAGATAAAATGCAGAGCTATTGTAAAGAAACCTGTTTCCGCCTCTATTGTCAGTCACTTTCCTTTGTGTCCTGCAGAATGTCACCTAAAGGACTGTCTCACCTTTAGGAAAGTTCAGCAGTCATCTCTCTGTGGGTCCTACATGTCCAGTTTATACAGCATGACATCAAGAAGTCCAGGCAAAAACAGTTCTTGCCCAAATGTCTAACAAACTCCATGAGGAGCCTCTTCAATACCCATCATCCTCTTGAAGTAATTGATGCTGCCAGGAGCAGATGTATCTCTCATTGTCATGAAAAATCTTAATTTCTTAAAACATTTTAAATGCCATATTCTGTAGTCTTTGAAAGATAGAAGAATACCTATCTAATTGAAATACATCTCTGTACATCTAGAAAACCTAACTAACATGACTACAAGCTTGACTATTATAGATGACTATCTATTAACTGTATTTCTTAATTACACATTGCATTTTTAAATGAGCTGCACAAACACAATACCTTAGACAAGAGCAGAAATATACATATAACAAAATTGACCTTAAGTTTGTATCAATAAACCAAGATCCATACCAATGCAAATCTCTATAGAATACCCCTCTTTAAATGTTAAAAAAAAAACACTTATATACAATATTTAGGAATTTGGGCGTATTTCTCTCCAAACTGCTTCCTGTTTTTTGTTGGGTGAAGTATTTTTGGAGGTGTTCATGGCAATGTTTCAGGGGGTTTGGTTCATCAAACCATATTAGTCTGGAATTAATCCACAGGTTCTCATCTTCTGTGGAAACAAAAGAAGAACCTCTTTTCCAAGCAACATATCCTTAGACTCAAAATTTGGAATCAAGATACCTTTATGTTGGTTGAACATACAGTGAAATGCCTCTCGTTATGTAGCTCTTTAACAGTCAAAAAATTCAAAGAAAATACAATAATATACATAATCCAGACTCTCTGTGTATCTTCCATCTTTACATGGCTTATATTTTTATTGTATTAATTTTTTTTACAAGTTTAATATTATTTTATTATCTTTACTCCTTTAACCTATGACTGTCTGTACTCTGTCCCTTTAAAAAAAAACTTTGTTTTATTTTTTTTAAACCGCTTACTTTCTTTTATAACTATATACTTTTTTCTCTCTCTCCCAAGCCTACATACATTTCTTAAACACAGCATGTCTCAGTTAGAGGTCTTTTTCATCTGAATCTGTCTTTATTGCATATCTGTAATCCTTTTCTGACCAGAAGTGCCTCTTAAAAAGCTAAGCCACGTTACTATGACTAGGGATGCTTTGCCTTTTGGCTTTACCCAGTCAACATGTCAGAGGAGGTCTGTTCACTGCCTCTGAGAGCCATTCTCTCCACCCCAGATCCAGGGTTGGGTTGCAGCAGGTCTGTGTTGCCATTAAGGAAGTTGTAGCACTCTGCTCACAAACCCCATTTAAATTCTCCATAGCTGAACCTCCAGAAAGAGTCAGAGCGGCTCGTTCTGGTGAACCAGGAAGCTGCCATTTTGGAACTGCACAGTTTTTTTTATATAGCTGAGTAAGGAAACATTCTCTTAAAAGAACTGTGCCTCAGCTTGCTTCTAGCAAACAGAGCCCATCCGATCAAATGATTAACTCTGTTTTCTTTTGTGTCTAGAATTACTTTTTAAGCTTTCTCAGGTTTTACTTGGATTTAGTTAACCACACTGGCACACCAATTCATTGTAGAAGGTCACTTTGTTTCCCAGCCACCTGGCACCTCAGACCCAAAATAACCACACAGAAACTGTATTAATTAAGTCACTGCTTGGCCTATTAGCTCTAGCTTCTTATTGGCTAAATCTTACATATTGATTTAACCCATCTCCATTAATCTGTGTATTGCCACGAAGCTGTGGCTTACCAGGTAAAGTTCCGGTGTCTGTCTCCAGTGGGGCTACATGGCTTCTCTCTAACTCTGTCTTCTTTCTCCCAGCATTCAGTTTAGTTTTCCCTGTTTAACTCTCTTCTTCCCTGCTATGGGTTCAAAGCAGTTTTCTTTATTAACCAATAGTATTCACAGCATACAGAGGGGAATCCCACATCATAATCTACATATAGATTTGTATATGTATGTATAACTTTTCCAGAATTATGGGAATTAAGGATTTAGTATCCATGACATATAAAGAACTTTTATAATGCCAGGAAAAAAAATACAGCCCAGATTTTAAAACAGGTAAAGGGCTTAGACAGCTGGCCAGAGAAGGTGCACAGTTGGCCGGCGACCACATGAAGACATATACAGTGGTATTGTCCATTAGAGGAATGCCAATTGGGACACAGTGAACACAGTAAGAAGCTGTTTTATATCCACTCTAGTGTGCAGTGTACAGTATAATTTTATATGCCACTGCGTATGATGTCATGTGCTTGGTGACCGTGCACCATTGAAAATAAATACTGCAGCTGGTAGAAAATTAATACATCTTTAAAAGGCAATCAAAACCAGCGATCCTATAGTATCAAACAAACGAATGTGGCTCCAACTGTATACAGAAAGGGTACATTAACACGAAGATCGAGAGCGGCCAAACGAGGTCGTGTGGGCGCATGTGCGGCTTCCTCCTTTTACAGACTGTGGTCATAGGACAGAGATAGCCCCATCCCCGCCCCAGGGTGGAGCTGAGGGAACGGCAGGTCCGCACCTTCAATGCGTCTGAACGCATGTGTCTTCTTTGCTGTAGGAAGCAGGCACTGAAGCTCTTCGTCATGGTCTACGTGGTCACCATCACTGGTCTGTCGTGTTACATACTGTTCGTGGACGCCACGTTTCTCTTCGAAAGGGTGCTGCCCAGTGTGCTGGGGCACCGCACCATGTGGGAGCTCCGGGAGATGATGGCACCTTTCCTGAATCTGGAAGCAGAGGACTTGTTACCATCCTAAAGACCCCGAAGTTGCTGATGCCGACCCTTTTCCTCTCTAATAAATTTTACATGTTCTTATGTTATAGTGGTTAGCTTATTTTCAAAAGATGCCATTCAGTGTTTGTAAAGGATTTTGTTATTATATAATATTCAGTTGATCACAGAAAGTGATCAACACAGGATCTACCGGCTCTGTGGGCTGGAGCTCCGGGGCTGTAGCGGGCATATCTTGATTTTCTCAGTGTTCATCTTTCCCCTGACAACCTTTGAAAGATCCATCTTTTCTTAGCAAAGACGGATACTAAGGCCCTCCTACACTGCCCCTGCCTTTCTGCGAGGCAGCATGCGCAGGCATGCACACACACACATACGCACTCACACACACACATACATACACACACACGTGTGCACACACACATACACACACACACACACACACATGAAGTGCCGGTGTATTATATCAGATGTCTCTGAGAATTTTAAGAAAATTTATGCAAAGAATTGAGATGTTTGGAGTGTGTGTGTGTGCGTGCACGTGCAAATCCATTTTATTTTTCTGCTTAAACCAGCCAGATCTAGTTCTGTTGTTTACAATCAAAAGAATTTTAAGTGAGATAGGAAAGTTAGATGTTTTATCCCTAATCACAGGTAATGTGGAACTGCTTTGTTTTTAACATGAGAAGTAGTTTTAACTGAGCTGTGCAAGCCTGGTAGGATTGGCTCAGTTGGTAAAGCCCTGGCTTTAGTCCTTAGCACAGCGTAAAACCACGTGTGGTGGTGTGTCTGTAATCCTAGCTCTTGGCAGGTGGGACAGGAGAACCAGAAGATGAGACTCATTCTCAACTTCATACAAAGTCAGAGGCCAGCCTGGGACCCTGTCTCAAGAAGCAAATGACCCATTTGGGCGTGGAAAGGCAGTGATGGAGAGGTGAGCATGGTGGGACGGACGCCGTGGTGTTTGGTTGTATGGTAGACGAAGAGGAACGGGCAGAGAGGGCTGTGCAATGGGGGCCGTCCCTACACCTGAACTGAGCCACGGGCGGTTTTACGACAGAGAAGAGGCAATCATCCTGGAGAAAAGAAATTCAATCCAAGTTGGAAATTGCTTCTCTGGAGTGTTTGTTTGAAGTTATCTGTTTGATGTTGTATTTTGAAACAAAATCTCACTGTGCAGCCCTGGTAGAGCAGGTTGGTGTCAAACTTGCAACAATCCTCCTGCCTCTGCGCCTCCTGCACAGGGATCACAGATGTGTACTGCCATGCTTTGGTCTGTATCTTTGGGATAACTTGTAATCCCATCTATAGATTTTTGATTTCATGTTGCAGCAATCACGAGATCATACAAATTCCCCAAACTGAGTTACTGTTCCTTGCATCTGTGCTGTCACCATTCACATGGACATGTACATATGTATGTATGTATGAATGTACATATGTACATATGGATCCCTGCTGCAAAATCCAGTCTGTTTCTACTTGCATGGATTGACAATATGCACACAGTCTTGGAAAATTCCAACAATTGGGTATTTTTTGTGTGAGTGTGTGTATGCAAGTGTGTGTATTTGTATATGAGTATATGAGAGTAAGTATATTTGTGCGTGTATATGTGTGTGTATGTGTGCATGTGTGTGCATGTGAGTGTGTGTGTATGTGAGTGTGTGTGCATGTGTGTGTGTGTTTGTGTATATATGCAAGTGTGTGTATGTGTATACGAGTGTATGAGTATGTATATTTGTGTGTGTGCATGTGTTTGTATGTGTGAGTGTGTGTGTGTGCATATGTGAGCATGTGAAGGGCAGAGGGTAACTCTGGGAGTTGTTTCTCTTCCACCTTGTTGATGCAGTATTTCTCCAGGCTTCTGCAGCTATGTGTACTGAAAGCTAGCTGGAAGTTGGCCAGCAAGCCTCTGGCCATTCTCCTGCCTCCGTTACCCATCTTGATGAAGGAGTGCTGGGTTACAGGTGTGCACCCCTCATCCAGGTTATCAGGCATGTGGTGTGACAGATGATTTACCACCTGAGCCGTCTCAAAGCTCCAAATATCACTCTTCTGCTGGTATTCTATGGCCGTGAACCCTTGCTGGTTGTTGGAAATGCAGTTGGTTTGTGCTGGAACTAGCTCTCAACAGAACTGCAGATAGATGCATTTGGTTACACGTTTATTTAGCTCTGCCTCCAAAAGTCTTGAACCTTCAAAGTCCCTATTTTAACAAATTCCCCAGACAACTCTTATGATCCAGGGTTTAAATTGCTACCACGCTGTTACAGACAAAAGCTAACTGGATTACAGATTAGTCATGAGGCTCACAAAGCTAATCAGGAGGCGACTAACTTCTTAGGGAGGCCTGGAGGGCCTGGTGGGAACTAGAGGGAATTCCCAGGACACACACCAAGTGTCAAGACCTCTCAGAACAGTGAGCACTCACAGGGTGTTGTGATGTATTTTTTAAAGTCATGGGTAAAAGCTTGTTTACAGATAAAGGGCCTGTTCTGACCAGATTGTAGACAGAAGCTGGTGTAGTAGTTTATAATTCTCAGGTCCATCCTTACTACTGGATACAATATCAGATAATTCTCTTATAAGTCCAAAAGGGACATTTTGAGGTTAAGTAGCTCACGGTCTTGTGATGATTATATAGCACAAATAACAAAGTACTGTTTTCAGAAGATTGTCTTAAAGGATGAGTTAGCATCTCAGTAACTTCTATGATGTTTTGACAAAGCTGAGAATTTTGTTCCCTGGGAAATGCAAGTGCTATTCTTTACTTTCAGTTTGTCTGCGTGAGTCTCACCCTGGACAGCTGACTGCCAGAACATTCAGTTGTGTGGAGAGAGGAAAACGGAAGCGTGGTAACATTGAGAGTGACTGGGGGCGTGGGGCAGGACAGTTGGCTGACCTTGGCTGGTTGGGTTGGGTCTTATTTCAGAATGCCATGGTCTACCAAGGCCAGAAATGCTCTACACTGTTAGCTAAAAATGTCCGAGTCACGGTATGAATATGAGGGGAGCTGAGTCTTCACAGTCTCTGTGTGTCATGCTTCCTGAGTGGTGGAGGTGTGCTGTAGTGTTAGGAGCTTTGAACTTGGATGCAAAATTAGGTGATGGTCATGCTCTGCTTCCAGTTGTGTGTGGGGTGGAGTCCTCTCATCTCTCCCTGTGGAGGAAGGCCCTGGCAGTGCCCTGCCCAGTTACCAAGAGTGTTGACTTGTCCCCTCCTTGCTCTTGGTCAAGGAGCTGCCTCACCCTGGGTCTCTCTGAGATGGATCTACAGTGTCAACCACACGGAGGAGACTGAGCGCACCTCTGGGTGTGTCTGCGGGAGTGTTGCAGAGGAAAAGACTTGAGGGAAAGACCCATCACAAATGCAGATAGCACCATCCAAAGGACTGCAACCTAAATGGAATAAAAGGGGGCGGGAAGTGAGCTGAGCACCAGTATTTACCTCCTTCTGTTTCCTGGCTGTAGAGGCAATGTGACCAATTGCTTTCTGTTCTGGCTGCCATGCCTTCTACACCTTGATGGACTGTATCTCCTCAAACTGTAAGCCAAAACAAACCCTTCCTCCCTTTCTCCTCAGGTATTTGGTTACAGCAATGAGAAAAATAGCTGGTACGGACCCATTCTGTGGGAATTGTCTGCATGACAGAATGTAGGGCACATTTCTGAAGGGTCACCCAGACACCAGACACCAGCAATAACTGTGAGATCACCTGACGCCTGCACTGCTGTTGACATCATGCTTTAAGGTCTCCATCATCCCAACCCCGTTCCCAACATCCTCTTTATAGTTAGTTCCCTTCTGGGTACCACACCCACATCCACAGGGAAGTCCTATATTCCAGGCACTCTAAGACCCCTGGGAAAATAAATGGCCAGTTATGTCAAGGAAGTCAGTCAGTCGCTAGTGTCCAGTTTTCTGTTCCTTTTTCTTTTCACAGAGACATGAAGAGGGGCAGAGACAGGGACAGTTTACAGTAGCCCCATGTGGTGGGACCCCAACTGATTTCTTTCTCCATTGGAAAATTGTATGTGTTATTTCTCAAAGCTTCTCATCTTGAGGGGTTGGGAGGTAGCTTAGCGGTTCACAGCTCTTGCTGTTCCGGTCAAGGCTGTGGGCTTGGTGCCCATTACCCATCAGGCAGCTCACATCCATCTGGAACTCCCGCTCCAGGGAAATCCATTGCCCTCTTCTCCTCTCTGCGGGCACTGTGCTCACATGCACACACTTTTGTTTCTTTTTAAATAAATATTGAACAGAAATGAGGAATTCACATATACTCTCTACTCAGATTCCCAAAGTAGCCTTCTGCCACATTTTATCTCTTCATTTGTGCTTCTCAGTAGACTTATTTTCTTCATTTGAAACTCTGTGTATGTCCCACCTTCCTTCCAATTGTAGTTGAAATATGTATACCCTAGGAGCAAAGATATTTTGTATAATTATGAAATGGGAAGTTTGGTATCGACACATTACTCTACTATCTGGATCATTTGGTCAGTTGTCTGCCCTGTACAGAATTTTCTTTCATATAGGATCAAGTTCAGTATCACATTCCCATGTGCTATAGCCTTGTCCTGTTTTTTAAGTTCTTTCAGTCCACACAGTCTGAATGTAGCTAAAGCCTTTTCCATCTGGGTGTGTGCGTATACCTTCCTTAGTCCTTTCTGTGCCCGCCCCTGGCGTTTTAAGAGTAACCTAGTTATTAACAGAATGCCCCTCCATTTGAGCTTGCTTAATGTTTCTGCATGGTTGAATTCAGAGTACGCATTTTTAGCTACACTAAAATGGTATTTATATTTATATATTTAGCTAAATGGTATTGAATCCTTTTTAGGGCATTATCTCTTGAAGTGGGCAAACCCCACCTGTTCCTCATTGGTGACATTTATGGATCAATCAAAAAATATGTAGTCTGGTTTCCCCCACTAACGCATGATTTTTTTTAATTGTAAAAGAAATTTTAAAAACTACGTGTATGAGTGATTGCCTGTGTGTGTGTGTGTGTGTGTGTGTATATATATATATATATATATGCACCTCATGCATGCAGTACCCATGGAGGCCAGAAAAGGGCAACAGATTCACAGAACCAAAGTTAATAGGTGTTTGTGAGCCTCCTTGTGGGTCCTGGGAACTTAACCCAGGTCTCCCACAAGAGCAATATGTACTTTGAAATGCTGAGCCAACCTTCTAGCTCCCAGGAAAAAAATTTTCACAATGGTAAATTACAAAAGAGCACATTATAACACTTAAGAAGCAAGCATAAATGAAAATTCTATGCCATATCTTTGTGTATAAAGAACACTTATGGGCTGGAGAGATGGTTCAGTGGTTAAGAGCACTGGTCCTGAGTTCAATTCCCAGCAACCACATGGTGGATCACAGCCATCTGCAATGAGATCTGGTGCCGTCTTCCGACCTGCAGGCATACATGCAGGCAGAACACTGCATACATAATAAATAAATAAATATTTTAAAGAAGGAACACCCATTACCATCCCTGATCCTGAATTTGGATGGCAGAGTGAACTGGGAAGCATAGGGGGCTAAAAAGGAACAGAGGTCCAAAGATCCAGGTAGGCTGGTGATATGGGAGTGTCATACATCAATCTGTTGCTTTCATTGGTTAATTAATAAAGAAACTGCTTGGCCTGATAGGTTAGAACATAGGTGGGTGGAGTAAACAGAACAGAATGCTGGGAGGAAGAGACAGTGAGGTGAGATGCCTCAGACAGACGCTATGCTGCTCCTCTCCAGGGCAGACGCGATGGAGCTCCAGCCCAAGATGGATGTAGGTTAGAATCTTCCCGGTAAGCCTCGTGGTGCTCCACACATTAATAGAAATGGGTAATCAAGATGTAAGAATTAGCCAGTAAGAAGCTAGAGCTAATGGGCCAAGCAGTGTTTAAATGAATACAATTTGTGTGTTGTTATTTCGGGGCATAAGCTAGCCAGGCGGCTGGGAGCCGGGTGGCGGGAACGCAGCCCCCTGCTCCCTACTACAGGCCGGTGTGTTCTGCATCTCCCTGTCATTCATTCAGTCCCCTGCATGTGTGAGAAGAGCACCTGTCACTCAAGCCATATCCCTCCCCTCCTTGCCTCTCCATACAGGAACATTCCCAGATTGCAGTCCAGACGCCAGATCTCTCTGCATTAAAACACTGTCCATGTCCAGACTGAAAATGCATTTTCCGTCTTATCATTTCAAAGAGCTGCCTTAATCCTTGGCTGCCTCAGCAAACTCCTCGCTGCTCCCTGCTTGCAGCCTTGGAGCCAGCTGAACGAGAGATAAAGACACCAGACCACAGCTTGTTCCGTCCACAGAGGTGTCTTTGTGTAGCTTGTGAGTAAAACTGTAATAGCGTCGTCCCCTCCCCGACCCCAGCTCAAATCAGTGTCTTCCAGAGGGGCAGAGAGTCTGCAACCTTAGTGGCGCGCTCCGCGTCCTCGCAGGCCGCCCTGTCTGTAGTTTGTTCTGTAGATGCCCCAGCGTAGATTTGGCCCTGAGGTCCCCAAGCTTTGCCTGTATCATGTATCAAGACGGTAAGAGCAGATCTCTCTGTACCTTCCTTTCTACTCTGGTGATAAAGGCTTTCTCCTCACACGGGGTTTACGGCGAACAAACACAGGGACAGTCTAGAGGCTCCTTGCTTACAGGCTGCAGTGGGCAGCCCTAGAAACCCTCACCCTAGTGTCTGGAGTGTGATTGTATTTGGAGATGGGAGATTGTTAAGGGGGTAATTGTGTTAAACCAAGGACATTATTGCGGGCCCAATCCCAAAGAATACATGAAGATACATAGAGAGGGCAGCCGGCCACAGGTCAGTCAGGGAGGTGTCTGAAGACATCAAACCTCCAGGACCTTGGGTTTCAAGTCCTTAGATAGGTGAGAGATGAATTCTGTTGTGCAACATCCACTCAGTGAAGTATACTGGGCCCTGGCAGAGTACGTGGTTGGGTGACCTGGGGAAAGTTACCCAACCCTTCCAGGCAGGACGAGTGACATGGCTTGCAGGCTCCAGTGTGACACGTCTTGTTAAAAAGCTATTAGGAGTTTCAAGACAAGCAGGAGCGGTGGCTTATAATCATAATTCCAGAATTGCAGAACTCTAAGCCCAAGAATTGCTTAGAGTTTGAGGCCAACTTAGGCTACATCGTACGTTCCAGGTCAGCACACAAATGTTAAGACAGCATTGCAGAATATCACCCCATGTGGGAAGCCCTCTAAGCTGCTGGGTGGTGGCGTTCCCAGCTGGCTGCACACTTCACCGGCCCACAAAGCTGGTTCTGCTCCGAGGCCTCAGTTGCATCATCCCGAAAGTGGTGGTAATGATGCCACTTACTTTCAGGGTTGATTAAATGAGATTGTAGATAAGCCGTCAGAGAACATGAAAAGATGACCAAGCAGGCTATTCAGTTTCCCATGAATTGTCTCGCCTGGGTCGAGTCCCAGGATACCACGGAAGAATGGACAGGGAGCCCTTGGTTAGCAGGATGTGGGAGGGTGGGTGAGATGGGGTCCGAGGGTAGGGAAAGGTGGGGCCGAGTGATTCTGCTGCAGCAAACAGAGCCGATGCTTCCTAAGGTGCTTCCTTCTTGTCTGGGGGTCTCTGCTGCAGGGGAAGCAGCGATTTCTCCTCCTCCTCTCTGGCTTTTGCCCACCACACAGGAAGTACGCTCCACTTAAAGTGGGCTTTGGATCCCGGCGCTTTCTGACAAAGGTGTTATTATTTCCACACATATGACTCCTTTATTCTATAAATAAATAAAGCTTTAGAAGAGAACCAAACACAGCCCTGGGGCTTAAAATAGGGCAGGACAAATAAAGCCGAGCTCGGGCAAACGACTACGCCTAAGGATGTGAACGGAGTGGGGGTGGGGGGCTCTGAGTGGCGTTTTGGACAAGGAAAATTAATATTTATTGTTCTCTAAAAATGTTTAGAAGCCAGTGGGTTGGATATTAGAATGATATCGCCAACACAGATTCTTTCTAGAGGATGACATGGAAATAATTTTTGGTGTAAGACATAAAGGCTTAACTAAACCTTCCCCGGCATTTTAGCCGATTTCATGGAGGTTCTTTGCAACCTACTAGCAGTCCAGACTCTCTCAGGACGGGCTAAGCAACCCTCAAGTCCTTTCCCACCTCACAGGAGGAAGGACTTACGTCCTTTGATTGACAAGAAAGCGCAGAACATTGCAAATAGCTTTCTAAGAAAGCAGCATTTTCTCGGTGGCCCCTCTCCTAAATGTACTTCCTAAAAGCAAAGCAAGGTTGTTGGAGAGAGGTTTATTGTAGTGAAATAAAATGGTAGTAGGATATGCCGGGAGTTTGTTCTCACTCTAACTAGAACATTCTCACCTCAACGCCGTCGAGACCCTGGGTGACCCGGCTGCTGATGTGGGAGGCTATGGGAAAAGATAAAATGACATCTAGGGGCTGTAATCACAGTTCCATCACTCCAGTCGCTGGGGAAAGACTGGGGTGGAGCGGGGCCATGTGATTAATATAATGACAGTTAATTAATATGCAGAGTAATTACTTGTAGTGGTTCACACTCTGAACTTCTATAGTGTCCAACAAAACAGACCCCAAAACAGAGTAAGACGGACCCAAAACACTGTCACCAGGACACAAGATTAGAAACCAAAGGCCTTGGTCACCAGTATCTTAAGAATTTTCCCATCACTTCAGAATAGAAATACTGGGCTCTGTCCAGTCTGCGGATCTTGGGAAACGTGAAACACCCCCACGTCTATGCCTCGTTAGAGATGTGGGTCAGAGACGCTCTTTCAAGGACTTCAGATCATCCCAGCTGATAGAGCCCAGGGAGTGAGACAACCGGAGGGGTGAGAGAACCGTAGGAAGGTCCTGAGCCTCTGAGGCTCACGGGAACTGGAACATGGTGCAAGCTTCCCCAGACCCTCTGTACCCATCATCTATGTCACAGCCTTTCTCTCTGCGGGCGCCAGCACCAAGCTAGGTGCAATCAGGTGTCATTTTGTACCTCAGGAAAATACGTGAGCTGTCTGCAGCTTAGTTTACCTGTATAGGAAATAAGACAGGCATTGCCCAAATCATGTTAATATGTGAAGAGATTGAAAATTGCTGCGTATTTACTTTTACCATTATGCCTTTTGTTAATGCTGTTATAATTGCAGCTGTTTCTGCAGGTGTTACTGTCCCTCCCGTGGCATCTGTTGCCTCGTGGCTTACGACCACCCCTGTATCGTCACTCCCGTGGCACCTGTTGCCTCGTGGCTTACGACCACCCCTGTATTGTCACTCCCGTGGCATCTGTTGCCTCGTGGCTTACGACCACCCTTGTATTGTCACTCCTGTGGCATCTGTTGCCTTGTGGCTTACGACCACCTCTGTATTCTATGTGGGATCACGACCACCTCTGTATTTTATGTGGGATCCCAGACTTCCTTTCAGTCACTGACCACTGTATTTTGGTCTCCTCTTCTGTCTCCGCGTACTCCCGCCTACTCGTGGGCCAGTCCGATGCTTGTTTTTGTGTCTCTGTCCCTGCCGCTCTGCTACTCGCGTGTTAGGTGTTTGGATCTCATACCCACTGCCATTGAGAAAACTTGATTGGGCCAGTTAGTGAGGATCCAGTCTGGACTTTTGAGACCCCGTGCTTGCTCTCCACTTTTCTGATAGATCAGCTGTCTGAGGCAGATGAGAATCACATGCAGCCTGACAGGACGATGGCTCGCTGCTTAGGGCACTTGCTGCGGAGCTTAGCGACCCAAGTTTCATCTCCAGAACCAACGTGGTGGAAGGAAAGAACTGATGCCCACGCAAATAAATACATGTAAAAATAATTTCTTAAAAGGGTGGAAGGGTAAGGAAAACATGACGGGGCAGGTGTGGCGGTGCCTAACTCCTATTCCGGAGTCAGAGGCAGGTAGGTCTCTGAGTTCAAGGTCAGCCTAGTCTACCGATCAGCCCAGTGAGACCCTATCTCTCTCAAAAATAAAAACCACCATTATCATTTTACTGTCATTGTATTTTCAGGCAGGTCTGTAGACACTGTTTGCATGCTGCCCGAGGGATCCTTTATAACGACCCACTTCAGACCGCTAGAAGGAAGTCGTGGGGTCACAGCTTCCCTTAGCTCATACGCCTTCAGTGTATGCTGCCTTGCTCACGCCTGACATCTCATTTATAGATGGAGAAGCCAAGGCCAAGGTTTTGCGTGATGTAGGCCTTACAGCTCAGGCTGCAAACTTGAATTTTACCAAAGGACAGGTGCTGACTTTTACACTTTTTTAAAATTCAGGAATGGGCGATAATTTCTTTTCTGTCTCTCCAGAAATGGTGATTTATAATATGAAAGGCATGTCTGTGGTTATTACATTATATCTCATTGTGTGTTCAAGCAACAGAGGGACACCTGGGAATGACCCAAGGTGAATTAGAAGCACAGTGCCTTAAAGCATGTAACAGAGAGGCATACTTAAGTAACAGCTATGACACTCTCCCGGCTCCCTTAGTCCCCCAGCAAGTTTAACAGACCACAGCACTAATTACTTGGCAGCGGATGCTGCAGAATCCACATCCCTCCATGGAAAGGCTCTAGAGGAGACAGCAAACGTGGCGGGAACCCCCGAGTTACAGGATCTGAGAGATTCGCTTTCCAGCCTGGGATTTATTGATCGGGAGCAGTCTCAACTTGCCGGGATCCTATCCACGAAAGCAAGTTTTCAAACCAGGGGTGCCCCCTCATCTTATATCTGCTTTTCACAAAAATTCTTTCCCCTCCGTCTTCTTAGATGTTTCTGAATTGAAGTTAACAGGTCGCTCAGAAGTGTAAATTCTGACAGTAGACAAATTCTGGTTAAATACGGAGAGACTAAATAAGGGACAGGGAATTAATGATTGTCCAGGAGCACAGGTGAGCATGGTGGGAATCACAGATGGCACTGGGCCAGGCAATGAGGTGTCTGGAGTGTCAGACGGGAGACATTTCAATTAGCAGTGAACCATGAAACACGAAAGAGCTTTACTTAACTCTGTGGCGAGCGAAAAATCTAAGAGCAGTCGTGAGAATGCTCTGTCATTGAGCACTGTCTGCTGTTCCTGAGATCTGTAGAGCTCTCTGCATTGGATGTGTTAAGCAGAAAGATGAGCGTGACCTGTGAATCCTACAAAGGCCTGACGGCTTGGGAAAGGCTTGGTCTGCTGGGGATGGAGGCTGTGAGATCGCTGCTACAGACAAGAAACAGGAGTGCACCTATGTATTGAAAAGCTGGGGGTTTACCCAGGGTGGGTCTATCCTGGTCTATCCAGGGGGTCTCCTCAGAATAACCCAGTTAGCCAGCCATTTCAGATAGGCTTTTGTTGTGTTGCCCAAGTTGGACTCAGGTTCCAGGACTTTAGCAATCCTCCTGCCTCAGTCTCTGGAGTGGTTGAGATTATAGATGCACACTACTATCTAATATTAAACTAAAAATAATTTAATTAAATTTATAGTACGATTACTTAAGGGAATTTGTTGAACCTCATCATTAATCAAGGGCTGTGAAAGGAGATGATTCTTATTTTTAATTAAGAATGCCTCCTTCAACTCAGAAGTGAATGAATAATGGTTAAATTGAATGTGCCTGGGTTTTCAGATTTATCTGGAGGACGAATGACTAGAAAAAAAGACTCATCCCGGGACAAAGTATTTGAGTATCGCTGACCTGGTTCTATGGGAACAGAGGGGCTGGATTCACAAACAATGTTCATAGTACCAGCTAAATAGTGTCTCAGTTGAGATGGTGTCTGTGTTGTCACCAAACGCCATGCTGATGGGCAGATGGAACAACAGCACTTCCCCCTGAAGGAATTCGAAAACCAAGCTTGCTTTGTTTGGTTTTGACTCATGGTTTTCACTGTCTGTCTGGCGCACTGTGGGTTGGCCATGTGATTGAAAACAGTTGGGGACTCCACAATCCTCTGGGGACAGTTTGGTCAGGTTGTTACTGAACTTCTGAAGACCTTGTCCACAACAGGGTAGGAAGTGCAGGCATTATTCAGTGGCTGGAGAGAAGGCCCAGTGGGGTTCTAGGTTGGTCTGGGTGTTGTAGTGGCCTACACTTCAAATCCTGCTTATGCCTTTTCGTTCTGATGTCAGCCCAGCACTGACAGCCTGGGGCTCTGGGTAAGAGCACTTGCTACTCCTGCAGGGCAGGATGGAACTTCCACCTGAACACAGACCTGGTTCCTGGAACCTACAAGGTGACTCATGATCGTCCGTAATTCCAGTTCAGGAGGTCCCATCCCCTCTTCTGGCTTCTGAGGGCACGCTAAATTCAGCAGGTGTAAGTGTACATAAAATAAATCTTTACAAAAACCAGCACACCCATCTCATGGACAGTTTAGGATTACTGGAGGACACATGGTAGGGGCTTTTGGGGAGGAAAGTGTGAAAACCAGGTTCTGGTGCAGCGGATTGAAGGTCCTCATGGTGGCTGCTTTCCTGGCTCCTGTGCTGCTCCTCCTGTGGGCAACACCGCCGTAGAAGGGCTTCTACCAACATGAAGTTGTGTTATATGATATTTAGGGTTCCCGTAGGATCCAACTTTACCCTTTCTTCTGCTTTCCCTAGTCTCTTCTGGTTGTATCCCCAACATAATGACAGTACCTGGCAAAGTTTGTGAGGCTCAGCGTTGGAGTGACTAGGTAGGACATAGTCACGTGGCCTACAGAGTTAGTGGGGATCCACAGGCATCACACGGGGGCGTTCCCATGCCAGAGAAGACATCACACAGGGATATTCCCATAAGCCAGAGATGATCCGTGACAGAGATGAGGTTGTCTTTGACCCTCACCATCCTGTTTTCTTCTGTGCAGTGTCCAGACTGATGTTTTCCCAGGATAGGCAGAGGCCAGTGGCTTCCATGTGCGGTGTCCTGACTGTTGTTTTCCCAGCATACACAGAGGCCAGTGGCTTCCATGTTAATTAGCAGGCCAACATTTATTTTATTTTTATTCTGCGTGTATGGGGGTCTTGCCTGTGTGCGTGTCTGTGCACCCTGTGTGTAGTGGCTGCAGAGGCCAGAAGAGGGTGTTGGACCCCCCCTGGACTGGAGTTACAGAAGGTTGTGTGCTGGAGATTGAACCCTGGTTCTCTGTTAGAGCATCCAGTGCTCTTAGGCTGAGCTGTTTCTCCAGCCCCTGAGGCTAGTTTGCAAAAATTCAGTGTTAAGAGTGATGTGCAAGTATAGAACAGTTAAGAGGTAGGGCTCTGGTAGAAAGGAGGGAGAGACACAGGCTGAAATCCACACCCCGCCCCTCCCCCACTCTCCGTGTAACCCCTGGTTTGAGCGCGGTCGCTCCAGGTTTTCTGTTTCCAGCTTTCCTTCGGAGCCTTTTGTTTTCTGGACTTTGGTAGCAGCTGTTATCATTCCAGCTGTAGAGGGAACGGGAGGCAACTTCCTGTTATTCTATCCTGCCATCTCTGTGGGGGCGGACGTTCCCTCCCCCTCCTGTGGCTGGCTGTGGGTTTTGGAAGAGCAGGGAGTCCGGAGGCAGCCATCCCATGTCTAGGGCTGGAGGAGTGTCTGGAAGCTTCTGGGCGGGCACCTGGGAGGGAACAAGGGGACTGGGGTGGCCGAGGGAGGTGGAGCAGTAAGTTTAGAAGATGCGGGAGGGAGTTAGGGGTTGAATGGGTGACTAGCAGGTGGAGGAGGGGGAGGGGAGGGAAAGGCTATGGTTATGAGGGAGGGAGAGGAGGAAACCCACCAGGAGATGGCTGATGTTTCTGGCTAGAAATAATCTGGGAGTAGACAGGGGAAGAAGTGACATGATCCATCCTCCAGCCCCGTATCCCTTGCTGAGCTCAGAGGGATTTAGCACCTAGGCTCAAGCCTAGACTATTTCTGCAGCTTCAGGGTGCCTAAAATTGTGTGGAATGTGAACAATCAGGCTATTTTTTTTAAATGTGTCTTGCCCCCAGTTATGTGTGCCTGCATCATGTGTGCATCATGTTTGTAGTGATGGGGAATTTCTGTCAGCCAAAGATCTTTAAGAGGTGGGATCAGGTTAAGGAGTGACCTTTGGGTACCCTGGGCGGCCCAATCAAGGTCCCCCCTCCCCGTTCCCGCGCTACACAACGGAGCTTGGATTTCTCGTTCCTGTTTCGTGAGTTTGCCCCTTATAATAACGAAAAATATAATTGGTCCATCTTTTAGCCAGCCTGTTTTTTTCTTGACCCAAGATAATCCGACAGTGTACTACCCTTGGAGGACTGAAGAGGGCGTCAGATCCTCTGGATCAGTTACAGGAAGCCGGGAACCTTGCTGAGACCGAGGCCTTATGTTAAAATCAATTTACTTCCCGTGGACAGGTGGGCTGGGAAGATTACACGGGACACAATGAAGGGCATTGTGAGTTCATCCCGTGTTTTGGTGGAACAGTGACTGTAGGACATACCATCAATCAAAGAACAAACAATAGAGTCACATGTCACACACCTTAATTCCAGCATTTGTGGCGTGGAGGCTCCGGATTTCCAGGTTAGTACTTGCTACATAGTGAGTTCAGGAGAGCTTCAACAAACAAACAAAACACAGAAAAACAAAAATCAAATTAATCAGACAACACACACACAAACCCAACATCTTCCATTCCCCAGGAAACCCCCAAAGCCCACAAAAAGCCAATAGAAATTAATTGTACGTCTAGATGATGATGGCTATACTTTGACACCTATGTACATATTCTTATACACAAAGCCACTTCTCATCATTCCGTTCTGTCCTGGGTCTGGGGGGACGGGGGACGGGGGACTGAAAGATGGGTTCCTGAGAACCTTCCTGACTTGGCAGCCAAGAGGATTATATACCGCTGATATCCACCGGAGAGTAAATAGTAGTTAATTCTTAATTGTTAGCTCAGTCACTGCAATTGGTTCAACAGTAATTATTATCATGAGGTTTGAAGTCAGTTGTGAGGGTTCTCCCTTTCCAGTTGTGCACCAAAACAGAACCCTATGGTACTTAGAAAGTTTAGGGCAGGGGCTGGAGAGATGGCCAAACAGTTAAGCCCTTTTGCTGCTTTTTTATAGAAACACTGAGTTCAGTTCCCAGCTCCTACACCTCACAGTTGCCACTCCAATGCCAAAAACTGCCAGTGAAACCCAGGGCTTCTGGCCTCCATGTGCGTACACATACTTACACTTAATTAAAAATAATAATAGCCAGGCGTGATGGTGCACGTCTTTAATCCCAGCACTCAGGTGGCAGAGACAGACAGATCTCTGTTCCTGGTGCATAGAGTGAGTTTTTCAGAACAGCCAGGAAAACACAGAGAATCCCTTCTGGAAAAAATAACAAAAATAATTTTTTAAAAAACAGGTTAGTGCTGGGTTTGGTAGTGTGGGCCTGCAATCCCAGGCACTAGAAGGCCAACGAGGGAGGATAACAATTTTAAGATCAGCCTTGCGGATATACTGAGATCATGTCTCAAAACAAAAACAAAATGTAAACAATAAAATTTCCGCTCCCCCTGGAGAGTCCATTTTATTTGTCTGAAAGCTTGCGTGGTACGTGAGGTTTTACTTATTTTTGTGGCTACATGCAAAAGCAACCACGTGGTTGAGCGCCACCAGTTGACCACGCAGAGCTCGGGTGGCCCCGTCTGGGATCCCCCAGTCCTCCCAGTCTCCACAAGTCCTCAGTTTCCCCCGGAGGCCCTCGCTGCGGGGTCGGAGGCCTTCGGGGCCTTTGCTTTCCCCTTCCCGCCGGCCGCGTCCGCCCCGTCCGGGACACAGAGGCGGCTCTGCCTTAAAAAGGGAGGCCCTCGGGGTGAGCGGCGCTTCCGACCCGGGAGGAGCCGCGACCCGACCCGACCCCACGGCTCTCCTCCGCCTTCCTCTCTCCCCGCCCCGGCGGACCGCAGCCCGCACGGCCGCGCTTCCCACCGACGCCCACTTCCAGCTCCGCCGGGCTCCGCCAGGAATGCGGGAGAACCCGGCGGCGCCTCGGAGTGACCGCGAGCCGGGCCAATCAGCGGGCCGCGGGTGCGAAGCCACGCCCCTCCGCCCCTGGGGCTGGTTCCCGCCGGGGGCGGGGCGGGGCGGAGCGCAGCGGGGCGAGCCGGGGAGGACCGAGGGGAGGCGGCACCTGGGCGGCGGTGATGTCAGCCCGGCGCTGTGCTCCGTCCCGGGCTCCTGTCGCCGCCTAGGGCGCGGGGCGACCGCCGCGGGAACAGCGATCTGGCAGCCGGGCCGGCGCCAGGAGGCGGGACTGCAACTTGTGGAGCTCGGTGGCTCTCCGCCGCAGGTAAGCCAGCGGGCGGTCCCTCCCGCGACCCAGGGAACCCCACTTCGGGGAGTGGGGGGCAGCCTCGGGGTGACAGGAAGGGATTCGTCGGGAGCTTCGGGCCCCCCCCCGCCTCCCCACAGCCCAGAACTCCGGTCAGGGCGGTGTGCTCCAAGCTCACACTCTGGGACTCCCCACCACAGACTCCAGTCGGGAAAATGTGCTCACACCCGGGCTCCCCCTGAACACCACAGTCTCTGGTTAGGGCAATGTGCTCCCAGCTCACACCCAGACTCACATCCACAGACTCCAGTCGGGAAAATGTGCTCACACCCGGGACTCCCCTTCACACCCCGCAGAGTTCAGCCAGGAAAGGGTGATCCGAGCTCCTACCCAGGGACTCCCACCACAGACTCCACTCACAGAAGTGGGCTCCCAGCTCACACCCGGTCTACCCTCCCCACCACAGACTCTAGTCAGGGCAGCGTGCTGGGACCCAAACACTTCAGAACTCGAGTCAGAGATGTGTGCACAGTCTTACACCCTGGCCCTGCCACGCCACAGACTCAGCCAGGGAAGTGTGTGCCCAGCTCACACCCCAGACTCCCCTCCCCACCACACCACAGACTCCGACACCACAGAACTCCAGCCAGGGAAGTGTGGAACCCCACACCCCAGAATCTCCACCACACCGGACTCCTGTCAGGGAACTAGAGTGGAGCCCCGATTCTCTGTATGATACCACAGAGCTCCCGTCTTGAAAAGTGTGCTCAGACCCTGGAGCTCAGTTTCCCTGTAATATTCCAGAGCAGAGCGTCCATCAGGGGTGGATGCTCGAACCCCGGCTCCCACACTTACAGACCCAACAGGGAAGGGCATATGTGGGTGGGATAGGAGGGAAGACTATTTCAAAACGCCACACATTTTTGCGAATCATCCCCAGAAAATAAAGAGAAAACAGCTCCATTCTTCTCCGTTCCCTTACACGGCACTCTAAGGGAAAGAGTATCAGTGTGATTCTTACATCCGTGTAAGGTATTCTTTTACACAGCCCAGCCAGGGGCTGAGAAATTCGCTTGAGGCAGATTCACCTTTGTGGGAAAACTGGTTTCTTGAGGGCACAGTTCTAAGTCTATTGCTGTTTAAACGCCTCTAAGGTCTTGCCTGGGGCTTCTTGAGGAAGGTTGGATGAAGGCTGTGAGGTGTGTTTTCAGGGTTCACTTTTAGAGAAAGGAGCTTAAATTTTATTCCTTTTAAAACAGGAGTTCACTATGGCTCTGGTTGGCCTGAAACTCACTGTGTAGACCAGCTTGGCATCGGACTCACAGAAATCTGCCTGTCTCTGCTTCCCGAGTGCTGAGGTTAAGAGTCTGTGCCAGCACTCCTATCGGGAAAGAAGGCTTGGTGTACAAATTCTTTGTAATGAGACTATGACCTTTTCCGACATGGGGGACAGACACAAGCCCTTGCTTTGGTAAGACTCAAAAAGTCTGTTAACTGGAGAAAGCAGTTGTCTTAGTAGGATTCCGATTTTTATTTCTTGTTTCAAACTCTTTTTTCTTGCTTGGAGATTTTCTTTCTGGGGGAAGATTATCTCTGAACTCACCGACCCTAACCCTGGCTCTATCAGTGTTTCAAGGCTCTTTCCGTTGGAGCGAGACTTCTGGTGAAGCAAGCTTCCCCTTGCAGGGCAGCGGCTCCTCAGTCGTGAGGATTCTCTGGTTGCCAGGTCTGAAGGAAGTAGGAGTGGACTTCATTGTTAGTCAAAAGCTGCATCCCAGACTCTGACCTGAAGGGCATTTCCAGGAGCTGGGGAAAGAAAGTCCTTATATTATGTCTAGTAAACCCAAGTCAGGAAGTGTGGGGATGGAGGACTTTAAAGATGAATTTAAAAGATGTCTCCATCGTCAAACCTGGAGGGGACATTTGTGTTTTGCTTTGTTTTCAAAACACCTTGGTCCAGTTCCTGAAATAATGAAATAGCACAGGGTAGGCGGCCAGGATCTCCCCACTCCCCTCTGTCTTCTTCAAGACAGGCTCTCACCACGTAGCCCAGGCTGGCCTTGAACGTTTGGTCTTCTTGCCCCCCTCTGTCATCACGTGTGTGTGCTATCATCCACACAGACTTTTTAGAAAGGGAACACGCGCTTTACAGGAACAGAACACTTTCATTTTGGTTTTGGACTAAGCCTAGAAAATAGCTAATGGTGCAGCAATAATACTGAACAAAATTTTGGTCTTTATGTTCAGTGCAAGCATATACAACATGCTGTATTTTCTCGTGCATGTGGAGTTTCCTGTGGGCACTTAGGTGAACACTGTGTAGCGGTTAATAACACTATCTAGACACAGCTAAAAGATGGAACCCCAAAACCATGTAAACCAAGTGAAAACTACTTTTAGGATGTGTGTGTGTGTGTGTAATATATGTTTTTTGACGAGTTTTAAAACAGTTTTTTTGAGTAATAACAATTTAACTGTACAACCTTAATTTGAACTACTATTTCTCGTTTTCAGTTCATGTTTATGAGGGCAGATGAGGAATATGGTAAGGCGTGGTATTTTAATTTTTTATTTCATGTGTTTGTGCTTATTGCCTGTGTGTGTGTGTGTGTGTGTGTGTGTGTGTGTATACATCCCGTGCTGCACAGTACCCAAGGAGCCTGGAAGAGGGCGTCAGAATCCCTAGAACTGGAATTATGGAGGGTTGCAAAGCCCCATGTGGGTGCTGGGGACAGAACCTGGTTCTGTGCAGGAGTCGTGAGGGCTCTTCACTGCTGAGCCTTTGCTCCAGCCTCAACGTGGCATTGCTAAAGAGTCTTGGGCCAGAGATAGCTCAGTGGGTAAAGGCACTCGCTGCTGGATCTGGTCCCTGGAACCCAGAATGGTAGGAAAGGACTGAGTGCCCTAGGCTGTCTTCCAGCCTCAGCTCCTTAGAATATATACACAATAAATACATGTAAAAGAAAATTAAAGTTGTTAAAAGATATATACGTTAATTAAGAAAGGTGAGATAGGTTTTGGCTCAATTCCGTTTGATAAACAACCATTACTGTTCTAACAGCCACATTGAAATGAGAGGCAGTTGGCATTGCTGGGCGAGAGACTGGAAATCTAGGCCACGCTATAATTCCAGCCGCATAACACCCAACCTGACAGCTATTGTGAACTCTTCTTGAGAACAAGTTCATTGAGGGAGCACCAGTTAACTGTTCATGTAGACTTTGTCACTCATTGTCCCAGCACGAGATAAATCATAACAAGGTCGTTTTCTCCTGTTGCTGACCAGCCCACGTCTTTAAAAATCTCTTTTTTGATAATTTATCTATTTTTATTTCATACGCAGTGGTGTTTCTCCTGCATGCATATCTTTGTGAGGTGTCAGATCACTTGGAAATGTATTACAGACAGTTGTTAGCTACCCTGCATGTGCTGGGAATTGAACCCCAGTCCTCTGGAAGAGCAGCGTGCTCTTGACCACTGAACTATCTCTTCGGTCCCTAAAAATCTTTTTATATCCATGGACTATTTATATTTTATAGTTAATTATTCTGATAATTTGTTATATTAAAATTGAGTTTTTGAGGTTTTCATCTCCAATTTTTAAGGTATCTGTATTCTAAACAACTCAATTTCCACACTTAACTGAAGGAAAACCTTATTCAACGTTCTGTCTTTTCAGAGATGTTTCATGTCTCTGTCCTGGTTTGAATTCCCTTTAAAATCAGTGAATGTAAATGAGTTGGTTAATGTCTGCATATCCATTCATTCTTGGGTCTGTGTCTTGATTTCTTTTTCTTTTGTGTATGTGTGCCTGCGTGTGTGCGTGCATGTATGTGTGGAAGCCCAGGGGTAGATGCTAGGTGTCTTCTTCAGATTCCCATCCCTTCCCCAGATAAAGACAATTTATTTCTGTTTAACGTGAACAGATGTTTTGTCTGCACGTATGTCTGTGTGCCACATGCCTAGTGCCCTTGAAGGCCCAAAGAAGACATTGGAGCACCTAGAACCGGAGTTCCAGAGGTTTGTGAGCTCTCATTTGGCTGCAGGACATCAAGCTGAGCCATCACGCCCAACAGTTCTAATATTGAGTTTAAACAAGAGATGCGAAGCTACTAAGTTAGAGCTCCATTCTGGTGATGGATGGTTTTTAGTGAACAAAGTGTCTTCTGGACAACATTTTGCTACAACCGAAAGTTCATAAAATTACAGTTAAATTAATTATCAAACTCTCCAGAAACTTGTGTGGGCTTCTGTAGTTCCCTCATCTGTTCTATTACTTACTGCTCAGATTTATTGCAATGTATGTCAGAACCTATCGCCTGCTCACCCCTGCAGCTTTTGCCACGTATATCACAGAGATTAATACTTCATTAAATAAAGCTCATGGCTTAAAAAAACCAAACAAACCCTAAACTCTATTAACCCACCACACAGAATTCAAAGACTCCTCTGTTTTGCTTTCTTTGGTATGCAGCAATCATATTGTTGTTAGAAAGCAAAGTGGGGAGGGTTCCTTTTCCGTTTCATCTTCTGCTTTGAAGGAACCGAAATACCAAACAGTTGGGTTTTTAGATTAAAAATTGGCCTCTCTGCAAAGATTTATGTTTGCATGCTTGTTACGCAGTTTCAGAAGGAGAAGGGAAGGTCTGAGTTAAATGCGGAGCGGTCTGTGTGCATCGAGCACTCTCTGTTTCTGACTCTGAGTGGGCCAGGTGGGTTTGCTGTCACAGGTTGTGACTGCGCTGGGCTTATGTGTGTCCCTGGAACGTGTCATGACTCACATGTCTGTTTTTGTTGGCAAGTTTAAGGAGTTGAGAATAGACAGACCATTTAGTGCTTTCTGTAACAGCACGGCACCTGAACGTGGCCATGAATGCAGGGATTGTATGGACTTGAGGAGTACAGAGTACCAGTCATTACGGCCAAGACTCAGAGCTCAGGTATGGAGCACGGAGGGGGAAGATCAGACGCTGTAATGTTTGGGGTTTGCTGTAAATGTCATGGGCACCCCATTAGCTTGAGTGTGATGGGGGGTAGTTTTACCTGTTCTCTAATTCACCAGGCCTTTGATGTAGAGCCCTCATCATCAGGAAAGCAGGTATGCTGTTCATAGCGCGTGTGTTTTTGATAACGGGGTGACTTGATTAGATGAAAATGATGCTGACGACGGTGCTTTCAGGGGGGAGGGGCTCATGAGAGAGTCGGTCTTCTCTGGGGGTGTAGCCTCTGGGAGGTTGCTGCAATGGACAGCCCTATACCCGCCAAGCACACACACACACACACACACACCGTGAAAGCGAGAGAGGGATGTGTGTATGGAGGGTAACCCAGGGAAGAGGGAAAGGGGAGTGGGGTGATGGTGGATATGACCAAGGTATATTGTATACGTGTATGAAACTGTCAAAGCATAAAATAAAAATATTAAAAAAAGATATTATTTTCAGTGGCCAGATTTTGTGCACAGAGAAACGATCAAATCCTAAAGGGCAAACCGGACTCAAGGTGGTTCTTGGGAAACTTATGTTGCTTTTAATGCTGCTCCTGTCTCCAGCCGTAGAACTTGGCATAAATGCTGTCTCACTGCCACAGAGCTTCGTGGGTTTTTAGTAGGGAAATTTTATTGAATTTACTTTATTTAGAAGAACGTGAAAACAAAAAGAACTTGCTGGTCTGTTCTTGTTGTTGTTTTCGATTGTGTAATAACTCCGCAGCATCGGTGGAGCTGCACAAAGACTGCCCCTGCGACCATCATTATCTTTTTCTCAGACCGACTCTTAGAACAGGTCACAGTAGATGATTTCGTTTTGTTTAAAGAGGAATTTGAACACACTCTCCTTTTCCTTATGGCTGATGGAGGAGCCTGTGGCCCCGTGGGCAGAGGTGGAGAGGGAGAAGGAGAGAAAGGGAAACCGTGATGAATCAGGAAACTAACTGGTTGGACCTGAGAGTCTGCTGGGCCATAGGTGTGAAGTTGCTTTTGAACTGGTTGGACCTGAGAGTCTGCAGGACGTAGGTGTGAAGTTGCTTTTGAACTGGTTGGGCCTGAGAGTCTGCAGGACATAGGTGTGAAGTTGCTCTGGCCTCAATGTTTCCTTTGGGTCAGCTGCTTGGATGTTTCTGTCAGATGTTCACACTCTCCACCCCTCCCTCATCAGAGTTTAACTGCACAGCCGAGAAAGCGTCTAAACAAAACCCTGTAGCTTTGGAGCCTGTCCTGGAACTCACTCTGTAGACCAGGCTGGCTTCGAAATCACAGAGATCCACCTGCCTCTGCCTCCTTGAGGGCTGGGATTAAAGGCGTGTGCCACCACCGCCTGGTACAAGAATTAAGGTTCTTGACATTGTCTCTGCTTAGGGACTTTGCTTCTCTAGACTTGACATGCTCTTCACATCACCATGTAGGCTTCAGCGACTTGCAGCCGCCTGTGGTTTTAACTGAGTTTAGATTTAAAAAACAAACACCTCGGGTGTGAGGCCCACAGGCTCAGTTAGAAGTCTGGCCTTGCTGTGTATAACAGGTTACTACTGCAAGTCACTAAGCTCTTTGTACTTTAGTTTTCCTGTTTGTAAAGTGTAGCATTGATGCTGTGTTGGGAGTTTTTGCAAGGATCAGAAATCATTGGAAATAATGACTCTGGATAAAAATGGCAGTGGAGGCAGAAAGACTTGCGAGTTTAGAAAGGCAGGTTGGGAAGTAAATTAGAGGCCAAGAAGTAGATGGTATTCTGAATCTGCTATGTGAAATTTCATCTGCCCATCTCTTCACTGCCGCTGGCCTGTTTGGTATATAGATTCCTAAGAAAAGATGTTAGCTATAATGGGAGGTGTCAGCTGCTATGAAAGGAACACGTTGTGGGGACCCCGCCGAAGGGAGAGTAGTAACTCAGTGGTTTTTCTCTGAGCACGGCCTCAGTTAACCTAGGTGGAGTGGCAGGGGGTGGGTCAGCCCCAGAGCTGCAGTGTCCTTAGCTCTGACCTCAGTTCCGCTTCCTAAACCAGAACACCCAGAAGTCTGCTCTCCAGCGCTGAGAAGGTGAAGGTGATGCTTATGAGAACTTTATTAGCCAGGCCCTACAGGAATGAAGGGTGTGGGCGCTGGAGCCAGATGATTGTAGATTCGAATCCTCCGTCTTTACTAGCTGTGTGATTTTGGTTAATTAAATTGCTGAGAACTGGGAGTCGCTGGGTGGTTATGAGGATTAAATATGATGATGTCTGTGAAGTACTAATAGCTTTATTCCTGGCAGACAACCTGCCCTGGATTGGTGACAGATATGGTTATTATTTCATTGACTAGCTGACAAGCTGCTCTCACTTGGGGATTTCTTTTAAAGGTGTGGAAGAGGGTGATTATAAAGAAAATTTTGGGAATACTGTGCTGGGTATCACTAGGTGTATAAGTAAATATGCGTCTAGAGAGCATAGGTGACCCTTCACCCAGAAGAGCACATAAGGAAAAATGAAATTTTAGTGGGAAATATGAGTTAAGTTTGATCTCTTAGGACTCGCAATCACACTCTGATTCATACGTAATCATCTTCCTTTGTGTTCTCACTGGATAAATTAATCAAATAACCCTCTCACTAGGTTTTTAGGTGAACAGTGTTACCAGTGGGAGTAGCTAATGCTTACCCAGCTCTTGCTATGCAGTAAGCACTTGTGAGCATCTTACATGTTTTAACTGAATCCCTGAATTTGCTCTGGAAGGAAGTATTGCTCTTGTATGTATCCCTTACATGCAAGGGTTCAAAGGCCGAGAGAGAGAGAGAGAGAGAGAGAGAGAGAGAGAGAGAGAGGAGAGAGAGAGATTGATTCAGCAATGTTATCAAGGCCATGCAGATTGTGTGAGCTGGGCTTGGGTGGGGACCGTGCTATAAATCAGACTGTTCGCTAGACAATAAGGTAAGGTAGGTAGAGTTCCAGGCCATATTCCTGCCTCTGTTTTCGCTTTGTAAGTGGTATACTAAAGACTTAAGCATTGTTAGGTGGGGGCTGGAGAGATGGCTCAGTGGTTAAGAGTGCTGTTCTCAGACCACAAAGACTGGAGTTTGCATCCTGACATCCACGTCATAGGCCAGGCATCTCTGAAAATGCCTGTAACCGCAGCTCTGAGAGAAGCTGAGACAGGAGGATTGCTGTGGCTTTCTGGCTTCCAGTCCAGCCAATAAATCAGGGAGAGGCGGTGGTGGTGGAAAGTGACAGACAGAGCAAATATTCAGTGCCCTCTTCTGGTCTCTGCTTGTGTACACACCGCAGAAACATGTCCATATATGCACATACACAGACATACAAACAAATGCATCTTTTAAAAAACTGTGAATTGATATTACTCACATGATTTTAAGCAAAAATTAGAAATTTAAGATTGTAGTGTGAGCAGATTCCTAGGTTAATAGGAATCTTCTCCGTAGAGCTGTCTCATAAGAGCTTAGGGTAGATGAACTCCCAAAGAGAAGCGTGTAAAATAAAGAGAAGCAACACCCAACGTTTAGGGCACATGTGACATTTAGGAGAGGTCAGGCAAAAGAAAAGCTGCCGTAGAGCAGGAACCATAAAGAAGGAATAAAAGGTGGCCATAGGAAGGGCTCACCCTGTGTTGGGGTTGTTCGTACCATCTCAGGCAGCAGGGTTGCCAAGGTTCGGCTGGGGAGTCTGCCAGGGCTTTCTGTGAACCCCGAGAGCAGTTAGAGCAGCAGAGGAGAGAAGGGATTCAGAGGGTAGAGCGTTGAGGATGACAGGGAAAGGGATGAGCTGCAGGTGACCACGTCCACGTAGCCTGTTCCCTCAGGGAACTGATAGGGAAGGCATGACGCAGGTGGAGCCGGAGAAAGTTGTCATCAGGGAGTGAGTGCAAGGCGAGGGGGAAGACAGGGAGAGACACGATTGCGTGGAGGCCGGTGGGTTCATCGTGAATTCTAGAAAACTCTCCTTTAGGAGGGGTGGAAGAAAACACTCAGGGAAGTGGCAATAGCTATTATGGGAAGGGTTGAGTGTTGAGTCAATTCCCTGCAGGCCGTCTTCGCTAGAGAAGGAAGCAGTGAAAGGAACTTTGTAGACAAGTTGCTCTGACTCTAGAGGAGCTGGCTCTGGGGATTATTGGCCAAGAGGGAAAGCTTGAAATAACGACAGAAGTCTCTCATCCACACAATACAAAGTGACATATTTACCAGGATGTGTCTCGGGGCAGTCCGCTAATTTATTGAAGTGGAAAGCTGTGGCAAGGAAAAAAGTCAGACCATGGAAAACTTGGATTGTGTAAAGAAGGGATTTTTAGACAGCCAGGCTTAATGGAGTAATGGTTCCCAGGCTAGCTTCTTGGGGAAATGTGAACATTCTTAGGGGTGAGAAACAGCTGGCTTTAGCCACACTGAGTCACTGCTGAAGCTACCAATGCACCAGGAAATGCCCTACAGGAAGGGGCTGTGAAGTGGAGGCCATTGCATTAGATACGAGTTTTAATAAGGTTGCTGTTATCTTCATTTTAACGTGTTATTTCCAGTCAGAGCTTCTGCTGAAAAGACGTCGGGTCGTGGTGATGACGTCAGGACGGAACATAAGACTAAAGCAATCCAGTAATTAAGAGTGTGGTACAGTACCGTTATGACTGGTTTTGCATTTTGCTGTTAATGTTATCAGCAGTCAGCCATGGTCCAGCTAAATTAAATCAAAGATTCCAGAAATAAACGGTTTCTAAGTTTTAAATCATGTGCCATTCTTAGTAGCGTAATGAAATCTCACTCCGTCCTCCGTTTGCCTGGGGTGGGAATCGTCTTTTTGCCCAGAGTTTTCATACTGCATATGCTACCTGCCGGTCTTGGCTCTGGCTTCCCTGAGTTCTCATACAGGTAACCCTGAGGCAGAGACTTACTGCCTGGAGATCGCTGTGATGTGGCCTACACAGTCTTGAAGAAATTTTAGTCAGCATTTTGTCTAGGAATTTTTACTTAGTGAAATTAAGATTTAGAAAAGATCTGGCTCAAAAACACTGAACTTATGCTGGAGAGTTGTGGGGTAAAGGGAACCTACATTGCTGGTGGGAATGCAAGTTGGTACAGCCCCTTTGGAGGTCAATGTGGCGATTTCTCAGAAAATTACCAGTAATACCACTTTTGGGTATATATCCCAAGGATGCTCAACTGTACCACAAGGACATGTGCTCAACTATGTTCATAGCAGCATTGCTTGTCATAGCCAGAACCTGAAAACAACCTAAATGCCCCTTGACCAAAGAATGGATAAGGAAAATGTGGTATATTTATACAATGGAGTACTACACAGCAGAAAAAAAGTAACATCTTGAATTTGCAGGCAAATGGATGAATCTAGAAAACATCCATTGAGTGAGGTATCTCAGACCCAGAAAGACATTTATCACATGTACTCATTCATAAGTGGCTTTTAGACATAAAGCAAAGAAAACCAGCCTACAAACCATAATCCCAGCTAACCTAGACAACAAGGAGGACACTGAGAGAGATGTACATTGATGTAATCTGCATGGGAAGTAGATAAAGACAGGATCTCCTGAGTAAATTGGGAGCATGGGGACCTTGGGATAGGGTTGAAGGGGAGGGGAGAGAAAGGGAGGGGAGCAGAGAAAAATGTAGAGCTCAATAAAATCAATAAAAAGAAGCTCTGGCTCCTGTGGGCTTTTAGTTTGGCGGAAGATGAGTGAAGAACAAGGCGGGCTGGACTCGAGGTGAAGAGGCTGGAGCAGATGACCTTTTGTTCCGGTAAAATCGCAGCTTTGCTCACTCAGCTGTCTGTGTTCAGTGAACTCCTGCCTGACAGTCGGAATGCTCCTCATCTTTTATTCTGAGAGATTCATTATGAAAGTTAAAGATGTGCTTTGTAGCAAATCCTCGTTGGCCTTTTTAGGAAGAAATAATTCTTGGATTTTTGTCTGGCTGGTGTCACCATCGTGACACTGTGTCCCCTCACCTGATCTTGATCTCTTTCCCAGCTTGTGTTGAGGGACTGACCTCTGGCATGTTTGACAGGCATGAGCCCTCTTCCTTAGTGGTTTCCCTACTGAAGTCATTTTCCCTTCGGAACTCAGCCAGAGAACTCTGGAATCGGGGAACCTGTGTTGTAGATTTTAAATGCAGCTACTTTGTAGAGGATGAGTTTAGGTTGCCCAGCCTAACTCATTCGGTACTTTGAGTCTTCTAACCTAGGCTTGTTCATTGCCGCCATTTGGTATGTAGTTGTTTCTTAAACTGTACTTTGCAGTAAGAAGTTTAGTTGTGCTGTCTCTATTAATGATGAGGGCCATATAAGCGTTGCTTGTTTTACGGATGAGAGAAGAGATTTCTCCAGAATAGACTCTCCAAACGGTTTCTATCTAGATGTGTCTTACTTTTTCAAATAGATTATATGCTGGTTGAAGACCATGCCATTTTTGCTGAGACCCTAGTAGGCAGTGAATGGACATGTGACGAAGACAAGACTTCTTGGGCCAGCACGTGCTGAGGTCCTGTGTTGGCTCCATGGTGGGCAGGAAGTTGATTCAGTAGGCAAGATGTGTAAGATAGGCGTCCCATGGAGAAGCGTGGAGTACAGAATTGTGGATCCTGGGCTCTGGAGGCCTCATCACTTTCTTTGCATCTTTGTCAAGCGAGGGCAATAATAGTCTGTGTCTGTAGCAGTGGCTTGCAGGGAAGCTGATTTTGACTCACAGGAGACTGTTTTTGTGGTTCTTTGGTTTTTCTCTGTAGCTTTTTGGCCTGACCTGGAACTCGCTCTGTAGACCAGGGTAGCCTCGAACTCACAGAGATCCCTGCCTGTCTCTGCCTCCCGAGTGCTGGGATTAAAGGCAAATGCCGCCACCACCCGATCACAGGAGACATTTGATGACATTAGGAGATGTTTTCCATGTCACAACTTGTGACAGGATCCAGAGATGTATGTGCCTAAGCATCCCAGCCTTGTCCGGTCCCAGATGTCTGTCGTAGGAGCACGAAGCTGAAACTATATGGAGCACAAAGGTTTGCTGTAGTTAGCAGTTGCTATGAGAAGACCAACCTTTGAGAGGGCGAACCCCCAAAGAGTTAATTTTGTGATTGTTGCTGAGGCAAAGCCATGCGGTGTGAAGCGTCATGCTGTCCTGTTCAGAAGCAGATGGGCTCACTGGAGATGGTTTGTTTGTATTACACGGTGTACCAACATGATCTGGCGGTGTTATTCAGCACTCTAAAAACAATTATTAGTTTTCAGGGTGTTCCTAGTAAACTTCCTGCTCAGCTAGTTTGTTTTGTGGAGATAATTTTGGGTGTTGGCATAAGTTCCCTGGTTGAAAAGGTTTCAGTTTTTGAATTTCCAAAATATGTTTTGATGTTTGGGACATGCAGCTTTTGTTCTGACCCCAACCAGCCTAATGTTGTGCTAGGCCCAGTTCAGTACAGGGGAGCTTTCTTCCTGATGCTGGCCTGGACTGCAGCGGACTCACTGTGTGAAGTGTGAGAGCCTTCAGGTATCTATTTGTCTGTCTGTCTGTCTATCTATCTATCTATCTATCTATCTATCTATCTATCTATCTATCTATCTATTTTCTATCTGTCTGTCTGTCCGTCTGTCTGTCTATCTATCTATCTATCTATCTATCTATCTATCTATCTATCTATCTATCTATCTATCTTCTATCTGTCTGTCCGTCTGTCTGTCTGTCTATCTATCTATCTATCTATCTATCTATCTATCTATCTATTTTCTATCTGTCTGTCCGTCTATCTATCTATCTATCTATCTATCTATCTATCTATCTATCTATCTATCATCTGTCTGTCTGTCCATTGCTCATTGTGTAGTTATACTTGAAATTGTCATTTATTTGTTTATTGTTGTAATCACAGAAGTAATGTACCTTATAGATTTAACTAGTATAGAAAAAAATATAATGAAGATCTAGTTTTCAAAATGTCACCAGGACCTGGCGAGAAGGCTCAGTGGTTAAGAGCACTTCCTGTTCTTTCAGAGGACCTAAGTTTGGTTTCCAGCACCCACACTAGACAGTTCATAAATGTCTGTAGCTCCAGTTCCAAGGGGATCCTGTACCCTCTTCTTGCCTCTGGGTCCTGCCCTGTACCTATGTGGCACACATACTTACATGCTTATATTAACCCCTCCCCAACATGTGCGTTCACAATCAAAATAAGATCCCTGAACAAATCCAGGGAGGAAAATTCAAAACAAGACAAAACAAAAATCCAGAGCCGTCGGCAGTCCTGCCACATAGGGGTATGTTTCTCTGCTGTGGGGGCGTGTCTCCTTTCAGTTTTTCTATTCATATATTTGAGTATATAATTTTACTTCCCTCTTAAAATTTTAACGTTGCTGGGTGGTGATGGCGCACCCCTCTAATTCCAGCACTTGGGAGGAGGAGGCAGGTGGATCTCTGAGTCAGCCTGTAGACCAGGTCAGCCTGATCTACAAAGTGAGTTCCAGGACAGCCAGGGCTGTTACACAGAGAAACTCCATTTCAAAAAATAAACAGACACAAATCCCAAACTGAGCGTTGTTTGATTTGCACCTCGGAGCGTCTGTGAGCACGGTTCTCAGGACTGCACGGTGCTCTAGATTGTGGGACATGTTGCGTGTTTTTAACTTAGGCGAACATTCATGCTATCGGCATCCTTCTGAGTTTCATGTCTGTGCCGTGTTCTTGAGATGGAAGCTGCCTTAGAGGGTTTGGTTGTGTGGAGGTCCTAGGTAACAGTGCTGTCATTAGCCAGAATTAACTAATCTTTCTTCCCATTAGCAGAGTGATAGTTCCACTTTCATAATATTTGGGGGATTTTAAAAGAGAAAAGTTATACTTTATCTTTTCTATCTGTTTGCTGTTAATGAGATCAGATGTGGGCATATGACTAACGACATCATGCTATTCACCATTTTGTCTGTTGGGAATGATCATTTTTCTTATTTCTCATGAACTCTAATTCTTAGTTTTTGCTTATTTGCCCTCTATCAATTGCTGCACATATTTTAACCTCGTTTTCTTGTCTAATTTTAAAACGATTTTTTATTTATATTTTATTTGTGTATATCTGTGTGCGGTATTCAGGCTCATGCAGGCACGCAGGTGCCTGAGGAGTCTGACAAGGGGCTTTGCATGCCCTGGAGCTGCAGTTACAGGTGTGAGGTGCGGAAACTGAGCTGTGGACCTCTGTAAGGCTGCATGTGCTTCTTTTTTAAAAAATATTTATTTATTTATTATGTATACAATATTCTGTCTGTGTTGTGTGTATGCCTGCAGGCCAGAAGAGGGCACCAGACCCCGTTACAGATGGTTGTGAGCCACCATGTGGTTGCTGGGAATTGAACTCAGGACCTTTGGAAGAGCAGGCAATGCTCTTAACCTCTGAGCCATCTCTCCAGCCCCACTGCATGTGCTTCTTAACTGCTGAGCCACCTCTCCCGTCCTTCATTTATCCATTGTTGGCCACCTAAGATCTTCAGGTTGCCTTTGTCCTTGTTAAAATGCACTCCTTCTGCTCTGAAAGTCACCGTTTGGTATAACCAGCGTTTAGAATTTTATCTCAGAGTAGATGACCACTGTTTCCTGGGGAGACTTGACCTCAGGCCTGTGTGCCTGCCTGCCGTGTCCTGGGGTAAAAGCCTTCATGGACAGGTGGAGAATACACAGGGAAAGTTGGCAAGAGAAGATGAGGCTCTTCCTGGGTCAGGGTTTGTTTGTTTGGTTTTGCTTCCAATTTCCCTTGCCTCTGGGTAGAAGTGAGTTTACTGAAGTCTGATTAACTATGACCGGCAGCCGGTGGCCTCCTATGATACAGTGTCCACAATCATTTTTATGTTTTTTGTTTATGGGAAGGTAGACAAACAGGGACTGTGATGGGTCCCGTCCATGCCCGGGCCCTTGCCCCCTCCGTCTTTGTTGTCTCGTCTCACCAGGCCTTGGACCTTCACTCAGTTGCTCAGCAGCTGGACCGACCCAAACTCGGAGAGGAAAGTAACGCTTATGAAACACTTGGCTGTTTTGGCAAGGCCTTTCACTGCGGCTTTTATAGTTGCTTCTCACCTCAACGTTATGAGGTTAAATACCGTTCTCATCTCCATTAATTTGGGAGGAAACCACCACTCAGCGGAGGCATCATTAACACAGAGCTTCCGACTCCAGGGCTGATCTGCTCCACTTGGGGACAGTCCCGTCATTGTAATGTGGACTCGTAAGTTCCTGGTGGAGCTGGTGGGTAGAGTGTAGTATCCCATATTTCAGGTTTTGGAATGAGATGTCCCTTGGCTAGAATCCCAACATACTCTTGTTTTAGGATGATGGATCGTTCCATACTCACCCTGAGCTCTGGCTTCTCTTCAGTAGGATGAAATATCTTTACCTCATAGGACTGTTGGATTAAATTGAAACGTCAAGCGTAGTATCCAGCTCTTTTGCTGTAGGAGTTCAGTAACGATTCTGTCCTAGTTCAAAACCAAAATTGCAGCTTTTCTTTATTTTTTTGTTCAAAAGTTTTAGAATAACTGGTAAACCTACTTTGAATTTTCTGAAATTGAAAAAAATACAAATATTGCTTGTATTTCAATGTGAGGAAATTTCCTTGTTCAGTGTGTTTTCTCTTCTGTTTTGGATAAGTCACCTGCGTCTTTCAGGTCTTTTGGCTTAGAGAGTTTGAAGATGAATCACCAGCGTAGGACTGTGCCCGCAGCCAAGGCAGAGCGTGTTTCGTCTGTCTGTTCCTGTGAGGAACACGGCTCTCGTGAAGGGCAACAGCCCAGCCATTCCTTTGCACATAACAGAGATTTTTGGCATTCTATAAAGAGTTGTGGCTTGTCCGTGTTTTATAAATAGAATAGTGAGAAAAGATAAAGTTGCTAAACTTTAGGAGAGAGCAGTAAACTTCAGTTTTCCTGCTGTCAGGTTTGATTGGTGCTTACGCTAAGCCCTTGGGACGCGGTGAGGCCGTCACTAATAGAAAGACATTTCTGCCTGAGTTCAGCAGAAGGTTATCTTGCCAATTAACTTCTGTTAAACTGTGTGTTTGTTCAGGCTTTGCCATTAAATAAATTAAGCCAAGTGGTTAAATGTTTTCAGAATTCTAATCCATTATAGTCTTTATTCTACAGAGTTAAAGATACTCTTTGGGAATCTCCTTTAAAATAGTGTTTTCTAACTTCATGTTCTGTTTATTTATTTTTGGTCCCTGAAGTCACGGTTGCATTTAATATTTTTAAGAGATTTGTTACTTTATGTTTATGTGTTGTAATAAGAGCGGTGGGCTGCATTCCCTCCCAGCTCCCGCACGGCTCGCTTATGCCCAGAAATAATTACACGGAAACTGTATTCTTTTGAACACTGTCTGGCCCATTAGTTTTAGCCTCTTATTGGCTAGCTCTTACATATTGATCTAACCCATTTTTAATATTTTGTGTAGTACCACGAGCTGGCTTACCAGGAAAGATCTTAACCTGTGTCTGGAGTGGGAGAATCATGGCGACTCACTGACTCGGCTTCTTTTTCCCAGCATTTTGTTCTGTTTACTCCGCCTACCTAATTTTCTGTCCTATCAAAGGGCCAAGCAGTTTCTTTATTAATTAACCAGTAGAAACAACAAATAGATACAAGACCCACCTCCATCATTTATGGGTGTTTTACCTGCCTGCATGTCTGTGTACGGGCATCTTGGTGTCCAAAGAGTCCAGAAGAGGGCACTGGATCCCTTGAAACTGGAGTTACAGAGAGTTGTGAGCTGCCACGTGTGTGCTGGGAATCAAATCTGGGTCTCTGAAAGAGCCATCTCTCCAGCCTTGTGGTTGTAACAGTAAATCAGCTAATATTGTAAGTGTAGATGGGTTGTCCTCATGGAGGAAGTGCTTCCTGGGCCGATGACTGCAAACTTTGATCAGTTTCTGTGATGTTCCACCTCCTTTCCTGTGTCTTGGTAGGAATGAAGAAAAGATGGGCAATTTTCCTTTGCTATTTATACACATCCATAAATTCGAATTTTAATTTAACTTTGGATGTGCATGCTCCTTATGTAAGACATGGATATAGTAAGCATCAATGATTATGTAGACTGATATGATTTCTGTGACGTGTCTAGTGTTCAGGGAGTAATCTACATTCGTTGTTGGCCAAATCTGTGGGTGATGCAGACTGAGTCTGGGACATTGTAAAATGCTGTGTTCAGGTTAATGATCAGTAGGAATTATTTTCCTAAAATTCCAGACCTGCTGTATGATTTATTGATTGGAAGTCAAAGTGGACAGTTGGGGACAAAGGTAGAGGTTGGAAGTAATAGTGATAAAAGTTGATGTGGTGAGGAGAGAATGGAAGAAAAAACCGATACTGATTTGATGACTGATTGATGGGTTCAGAGGACTGGAGAGATGCTTCATGATCCTGAGGTGGGAAGCCAGCAGGCAGCTCCGCGCTGCTCATGTGAAGTCATGGTGCCAGCCCGTTGAGCCAAGGCAGGGGTGGGATTTGCCAGGTGTCTTGTTGGTTGGTTGGCTGATGGAGCGATTTGTGTCTGCCTGAACTGTGTGGTAGACCTACCCGAGACTCTCTGTTGACAACATGAAGATCCCTTCTGGCTGCAGAAACAGAATGCCAGCTCGGCGTGAGTGAAATCCTGCAAGCGCCTCAAATAATAGCAGGCAGCACCCGGTGACCAGGGACAGCCTTCTCTAGGAGCGGTTACTGTGACTAAGAAGTCTGAGCTGTCTAAAGCTCTTTCTACTCCCTTCCGCATAGATGCGTTTGACAAGAAGTACATGAGCGAGCAAAGTTCAGTGCTGGTGAATGTGAGGCTTTCAACCTCCATTAGCCGTGCTTTTGAAGCTGCGGGTTGTATCAGCAACAGAAGGTCTAGGTTATTCAGAGTCAGAGAGAGTCAGAGAGGGAGAAATTCCTCTGATGATGATGATGATGGTGGTGGTGGTGGTGGTGGTGGTGTGTGTGTGTGTGTGTGTGTGTGTGTGTGAGAGAGAGAGAGAGAGAGAGAAGAGAGAGAGAGAGAGAGAGAGATAGGGGGAGAGACACACACAGATAGATAAGGAGGGAGGAAGGGAGGAAGAGATTCCTCTGATGATGATGACGATGTGTGTGTGTGTTGTGTGTGTGTGTGTGTGTGAGAGAGAGAGAGAGAGAGAGAGAGAAAGAGAGAGAGAGAGAGAGAGAAAGGGAGGGGGGAGAGATTCCTTTGATGATGATGATGTTGATGTTGGGGCGAGGGAGGGAGAGATTCTTCTTCTGATAATGATGGTGTGTGTGTGTGTGTGTGTGTGTGTGTGTGTGTGTGAGAGAGAGAGAGAGAGAGAGAGAGAGAGAGAGAGAGAGAGAGAGAGAAGGGAGGGGGAGAGATTCCTTTGATGATGATGATGTTGATGTGGGGGGGAGGGAGGGAGGGAGAGATTCTTCTTCTGATAATGATGGTGTGTGTGTGTGTGTGTGTGTTTGTGTGTGTGTGTGAGAGAGAGAGAGAGAGAGAGAGAGAGAGAGAGAGAGAGAGAGAGAGAGAGAGGGGGAGAGATTCCTTTGATGATGATGATGTTGATGTGGGGGGGAGGGAGAGATTCTTCTTCTGATAATGATGGTGTGTGTGTGTGTGTGTGTGTTTGTGTGTGTGTGTGTGTGAGAGAGAGAGAGAGAGAGAGAGAGAGAGAGAGAGAGAGAGAGAGATTCCTTTGATGATATGTGATTCCTCCCCAGGATTTTGTGCCAATAACAGTCCTTGTTCTTATGAAATATTTACTGATCTGTAGCATGAAGGTGGGAAGTGTAAAAGTAAGAAGGAACCAGGTCTAATGATACTTTGTTTGTATTTTAATAATAAAGCTTGTCTGAAGATCAGAGAGTAAAACAATCGCACGGATCAGCCTTACAGATCAGGCAGTAGTGACACACACCTTTAATCCCAGTAGCCACACTAGTTGCCATAGAAACCAGACGTTAGTGGTGCACACCTTTAATCCCAGCCCTAGGGAGGAGACAGCTCTCACACGCGGTCTCATTCTGAGATTCCTGGAGGCAGGATCTCCATTTTTGGACTGAGATAGAGATAAGAACCAGTGGCTGGCTGCTTTGCTTTTCTGACCTTCAGCTTGAACTCTAGTTTCTGTCTCTGGGTTTTTATTCATAGTGTTACAACCAAGCTTTCAGGGACTTTTATACAAGGTTGAAGAAATACATAGACACATTGGAAATGAGCAGAGTTTTATAATAATAATTCTGAATGCTCAGAGGAAGTAAAAGGAAGGGGGAAATGATGTGATTATATCATAACAACAACAACAACAACAATAATGAAAGGCTCCAAACCGAGAACCTGGCAGTCTGACCCCCATGTTGATAAGTTGTGTGGTCTTGGACAAGTCACACTGCCTGTTGCAGAGTGAGCGTTATTAATTACACCAGGCCCACTTTCACAGGGAAGGCTGTCAGGCTCAAAGATGAGATGAAGTGTGAGATGCAGGAAATCGTTAGGCAGAAATGTGAGGTTAGACTGAGTTTCCATAGGAAGTCTACTTCTCCCCTGTAAATATCCTGACTCCGGTCCTCTGGTGATGAGAGTAGACACTGCTATTCCCTCAGCTGGTGCTGTGGCAGGTCTCCTTTCGTCCCATGCCTTACCTGGACTAGAGCCCGTATGGATCCCAGGTGGCCTTCTGGGGTTCTCTGGAAGATGCAGCTTCCCGTACAAGGCAGTGCAGGCATTCCCTGGTCCTGCTGTGGTCCCTCCTCCGTCTGTCCGCTCTCTGGGGGATGCAAAAATGACCACCATGTCATCAGTGTCAGCCCAAGCACTGTGCTTGTTACTGAAGGTTGTCATGACATTCAGAGCTCAGTGTGCACTTGAGATAGCCTGTGCTTGACAGGTAGCTTAGCAGGGGAGTTACTGAAGGTCGTCATGACATTCAGAGCTCAGTGTGCACTTGAGATAGCCTGTGCTTGACAGGTAGCTTAGCAGGGGAGTTACTGAAGATCGTCATGTCGTTCACAGTTCAGTGTGCACTTGAGATAGATAGCCTGTGCTTGACAGGTAGCTTAGCAGGCGGAGTCCGCTGGGGTTTAAGGGTGAACTTGGCAGTGCCAGCTTTGTAGTAGCGGCAGTTCATGGTGCCATGTGATGGTGCAGTGTGCAATTTGTTAGTTTCGCTAGGTCTCGCTGTGCTGCCTGGGACCGTGTTGCGCTCCTGCGGCTGTCGACTGGATTGCATTGGTGCTCAGAAAGGGATCCTAGCTGCTTGCCAAGTATTTGTGGTTTTTAATGGAATGGCCGTCTGATGAGTCTTTTTCGAATTTCAGCCTTCATGAGACTTCAGAGGGGACCTGTGGTGGCCTCGGCACAGCTCTCTGACCCTAGGTGGTCAGCACATGTCCTGTACTGGGGTCATTGGAAGCCTTGAAGTGGGTGTAAGTGGAGCTGGGCTGTCTGAGAGACTGTCCCGAGGGTCTCACCAGTAGGAAGGGAAACACAGTCGTGGATTTGGCAAGACACTTTAGTCTGCAAGGTCAGAAAATTTGGACCCTGTGGCTGCATGGAGGGGGAGAGATTAACCCCTTTGTTAAATATTAAACAGCAGGCCTGCGGCTTCATGGGAGTTCACACACTGCTTGGTGATAGTTTTGCCTCTTTGTGGCGTCTTAGGGCCTCACTTCTGTATTCGTGAAATGGCTGACCCCAAGTGGAGCAATCTTCCCAAGCTTGAATTGCTGCACGGTCGGAATATTAATCCTATACGTATATAAACGCAGTGGTTTCTGAAGCACTTAGTTTCTGTTGCGCTTACAGACTGATGGCCGTCATCACAAAAGGCAAACAAGCAGGAAAGGCCCAGAAATCTCAGCCCAGAACCTTCCAGGAAACGGGAGTGAAGGGCAAATGCAGGAGATGGTGTCTCTTGCTGGGATATTTCAGTCCTCGCTGAGGGCTGAGATTTATGTGTCTGTTTCGGTTGCTCTTCCTGTCACTGTGACAGGCACCTGGCAGAAGCCATTTACGGGAAGAGATTTGTGGTTCATGGTTTTGGGGGTTCAGTCCTTGATGGCGGGAAAGGCATGGCAGAGAGGCTTCATGTCTGTGGGAGTGTGGTCAAGCTCCTCTCATAGTGGTCAGGCCAGGAAGTAGAGAGCTAGACCAGAGTCAGGCAGATAGAACCTTCCTTCCAAGGCTCATTCTAAGTGGCCCACATCCCAGAAGTTCTACAGTGTCCCCCAGGTAGTCAAACTGGCAGGGGACCAAGTCTTTAGAGCATGATCCTGTTGGGACAGTCCAGATTCAAACCGTAGCAGAGTTCCCTTGCCAAGAGATAAAGTCAGCCTACTTTCTGGCATTTCCAGAAGCCAGCTGTGCTCAGCAACTTTCTGAAACTGTCATGGTTTGTGGTGTGAGTGAACAAGGCCAAAGTAACACACAGATCGCCATGCATAAGCTCCGTCCCAAGCCCAGAGTGAGTCATAGCTGTAGAAGTGAGCACAGATCTGCTTTTCTGTGTCTGGATAAGTGTGCAAGAATCGTAGGCTCCGTTCACCCAATGTGTCAACAGGCTGGGTGTCCTGTAGGACCTGGAGATGAGGATCCCTGATGGTTTGGCCTTGGCACACAGCCAAAGTGGTAGTATGCTGGTGTGTTGGTGTGTGTGTGTGCGTGTGTGTGTGTGTGTGTGCACGCGTGTGTGTGTGTGCGCACGTGCACTGCACACGTGCTGGCTTCCCAGGAAGCCTCCCTCAACTCCTGGACAGCTTGTGTAATCTTGGCTTTGATCTGTATTATCAGGCGGGAGCTCTCTGTTACCAGGTGGAAGAAGGTGTTACCAACCTGTTTCCATGATGTTTGTAATGGGGAGATAAATACTTGGCTGTTCTCTCTTCAGAAGCCAAGCAGACTCAGGTTGCCATGGAGATATGTTTTGTATAAAAACACCCATCTTTGAACCCCTTAAAGGGATGTCGGCGGTTTGATTGTTGGGATGTGCAGTGGCTGGCCTGCCAGCTGGTTTGCTGTATTAGCTGGAAATAAGAGACAGCACAGAATTAGAAGCTCAGGTTTCCCCAGGTGAGGAGGAGGATTTGTAGCCCTGCGGTAGAGAAGATGCCTCTCTGGAGCGTGTGCTGCCCAGGGAGACGTGGGCACTCTTCGGTACACTTTGGTACAGTTCTCACTTGCTCTTTTGAACATGCCTGTCCACATGCACCTACTCGTCTGCTGGAGTTAGACGGCCGCCTCTCCTACGGCTTGGAGAGGGATCCCCAGCTGTGCCTTGTCACGGTGACTCACGTCCCCACAGAGGATGAAGGAAGAGTTTCCTGGCAGGAAGCGAGGTGCTGTGCAGGGAGAAAGGACTATTGTTAGGAGAGAAACTTTGGAAGAACCAGAATTTTACAAAGTCTATCAAGAAGAGCTGGACCGGAAGTGATCCTCAGAGCGTTTCACAGACATCTGGGGAATAAATCAGGACGAGAAATGGAGAAAGGTCGAATGAAAAACCTTGTCACTGAGGGCTAACTGGTTGCAGATTTAGGAAAGAGGCAGAGCCGGTTGGGCTTAGGAACCATCGGAAACTTTCACTCATGTGGTACCACACCACAACACCCTCTTACCCCACCTTGGCCTCCTCCTCCTGCTCGGGGAAGGCCTGACACATTCCCCAGAGAGGATGCTCTTGGCTGTTTGGAGGGTGGGAGAGATTTGCTTCCTTTAAGCTGATATATTGCATCAAGTCCCCAGGAGGTAGGACATAGTACTTAAGGGCAGCTTGCGACCAGGCCGTCTTAGACACTTGGGCCTCAGGAAACTAGGTTATTCTGAAAGAGTTAGCTGGTCATAACGAGCAAACACTCCAGATTCTTGTTACTACACTCTAAGAGTTTTAGCTGAGTTTGTAAAAAGCACTTTCCTGTCTTCCCCAGGTCCCAGTGTCTAGACTTTGAGCCAGAGTTCAGCCACTGCCAAGAACTGGGATCCACCACGTGTGGCTTGGTTAGTCACCTTGGGCTTTGGGCCGTCTTTAAATCAGGGGCGGGTCCTCACAAAGGGTGTTGGGAGTGAGTATATTGGCCATCCAGGATTTCTGCACACTCAGACATGTTAGCCAAACATTTCCAGGACTAGTGGTTTGTTTGATAACATACACTGTAGGAGATACTGGGTGTGTAAAGCTGCGTGTGTAAAGCTGCGTGTGTAAAGCTGCGTGTGTAAAGCTGCGTGTGTAAAGCTGCTGGCCATCTGTGTGGTTATTCGTGGTTTGTTATACAAGTGTGTGCTCGGTTATGGTTATTTTTTCTGCAACTCTAAGAGATGTGGGCAGTATTAATTTTATGATTAACTTATAATTTTAGAGAGATAAATTAGCTTGCCTAAGATGAACATGGAATGGAAGGCACCGCTGATGATAGGATACTTTCTAATTTGTCGGAGAGTAAAATGTGAAAAGATACCTTTTTAATTAATGAGACTGTAAGCAGCAGAGCCTTGATTCTGCTCTACCCCGGTGACACCTGTCTGATTTCAGATCCGGTGGGTACCCCCAACACCGTAACACACAAGTACTTGATTCTGCCCTACCCCAGCGACACCTGTCTGTTTCAGATCTTGTGGGTACCCCCAACATTGTAACACACAAGTACTTTATACCCCTGATTTGTAAAGAATAGACAGTTGCCGTGTGCGAGTCTTAAAAGGCTGGCAGTAATGATAATTAGTTGACATTTATCGGCTGTCGTGGCAAAGCTTTCCTTTGCTTAGATTCCTAGGAACATTTGTGATCTTTTTAACAGTCTGAGATGGACCCGCTCCTCTAAACAGTGGGGGTAGGCTCCCTCTCTGTTTTTTGAAAGAGTTATTTTATTTTAAATTATATATATGCATGTGTATCTGTGTCTGGGTTTATGTGCCCAAGAGTGCAGGTGCCCGTGGAGGCCGGAAAATCCCTGGGAGCTGGAGTTAAAGGTGGCTGTCAAGAGCCACACGATGTGGGTGCTGGGAAACAAGCTTGGGTTCCCGGGAAAAGTGGCAGGCATTCTCAGCTGCTGAGTCACGCTCCTAGATAGGTGCTTACTCCCTTTCCACATGAGAAGCAGATACACAGACTTTCAACGTAATTAACCATGGGACGAGGCCATGTGTAAGTTCTGTACCGTGGTAGTCAGGTGTGTTTTTACTCGTGACAGAGCCTGGTTTGGGTTCCACAAGTGTGTGTTCTGGTGAGAGATAGTCAGGTTCCCTGTGGACATATCATCTAGACTTCTGAAGGGTCAGGCAGGGTGACCTAAGGGTGGTGATGCCGCCTTAACTGAGATGGGAATGTTTGTCTGCTCATCCTAGTAACCGTACTGCCAAAAATAGTCACACTCGCCCTGTGGTACAGACCTCCTCTAGTCCTAGGTCTCTTACACTGGCTTAGCGTGAAACGGCTTTATTTTTAATTCAGATCTTTCCATGTCCTAGAGCAATTAAGGAATTGCACAGAGGTATCTAGGAGAAGCTTCAGGAGTCTTACTAAAGGTTGACCAAGCAGAGAATCTTTGCCACCCAATTAATTTGAATACAACTGAACCTAACTGCATTGCCGATCTGGTCCTCGCCTGTGGTGGAGACAGTGGTGGATTAGAAGTCCAGATGAGCACAGTTCAGGCGTGATAAGGAGGATGGTGGAAAGGCTGGGGTGATCCTTCCTGCTGGTCCTCAGCGGTGCTACGGCTGTTATTGTTCACCCGGGCTGGCACAGCGCACTCGCACCCTGGTGAAAGCTGCCTGTGTTGGCTTCCGTTGGTTCTGCCACAGCCTTTTCTGTTTACCGGCTGCTGCTGCAGTCTATCAGCCTCGAGCCTGAAGGCTGTGGCTGCTGGGCTGGATACCCTGTGTACGTGGTATGCAGTGACGTCATGAACACCCCGTGTAGAGTTCCCTGTGGGTGGGATTGCTGTGCTCCTTGACGTGTGTCAGACAAGTCCCCGGAACTCGAGTTCTTGCAACCCCGTGATGGATTTCCTGTGGTTTGGTGACCTAGGAGTTACAGAGAAAGTGATTCTGGTCTGCAGGTCTGTGACAGGAAAAGGCCGCTGAGAAAGGGCACTGATTACACAAAGCCTTATTCTTCGGGGGGGGGGGCACAGGAATGGCAAGGAGCACCACTCCTGTCACCTGAATTTGGTCCTCTCAGCAATTCTTCATACATTTTAGTACATTTTCAGTGACCCTCTGTGAACAGACAGATGTGATTTCATTTCCTTCCTTCCTTCCTTCCTTCCTTCCTTCCTTCCTTCCTTCCTTCCTTCCTTCCTTCCTTCCTTTCTAAATTTTTTGCCCTTCTAGACATTCCAGATTGAGCAACTAAATGCTTAAAGAGTTGTTCATTATTTAAAACCCGTTTAAAGAGGCAGTGGATCAGTAATGCTTGCCGAGTATTTTGGATGAAAGCTGTCGTCTCACAGAACTAACTGAGAAGGGCAGGAAAAGCATCTTGCACAGTCTCACTTGGGACCAAGCGCTGTGTCCATCTGGTTTGCCCAAGGTGCGTAGATGTAAGGAGAATGACTTGGACCGGGAGCTCAGCAGCAGCATTGTTTGGCGGTTCTGCTGGGGTTCCCGGGCCCTGCAGACAGTGCACAGCGTCACCCTGAAGGGTGGAGTGGCGGCAGAGTAGCGAGGGTGGCATTTTCCCAGCAGTGTCTTCCTTATACCTGCTTTCCCCAGACTTCTCGTTCACTCCACCTACAGCAAGTTGCTTTCTGAAGTTTCGTCAGTGTTTTTGGTAGAGAGATGCACATTCAGAGATAATTTGGAACTCAGTAGCCCTCGCCACAAGGTTCTTAGTCAGCGTTTGTATCGGTGACTGGCTGGAAGCTGCGGCTGAGACGTGTCTGGGAGAGACAACTGGTGGTTGTCAAAATTCAGAAAACAGCCTGAAAGTTGACAAAACTTTAACAGCTACGTCATAGAAATCTACACTTTTAAAAACATTTAAAGTGGGGATGATTTGGTTTGTTTAAAACTTGGTGAGGTTTATAGTTCAGCACAAACCACATGTGCAGTGTCTGTGCTAATGGGGAGTTAACCCAGCCGGGGTTAGCAGATCAATGCAAGTTAGCGTCTGAGTCTGTAGTTAATGGCTCTTTGTGCTCCCGGCTGGAGACGCCGCATCTGGAGTCCCTGCCCTCTCCTCTGTTTGAAGAGGAGTGCTGCCCAGTTGGGGTGTTTCCAGTGCTGGAGTGGACATGATGCTGACCGCGGGACTGCGACTTGTGCTCTCATGGGTGTGGCTGGAAGAGCGGGAGCTCCGGAGCCCGTGGAGGTTAAACCAGGGCTGTTGGTATCACACACCGGTCTGTGTGCCAAGCAGAAGGAATCGGCTTTAGCATCGTTGATCCTGAGAACAGTCTCAGTAAGAGCGTGGGTGGAGTCAGGCCTGGGCCCAGGACAGCAGCCTATGACTTATCCTGGCGTCTCAGAACATACATTGGCCCAGGCCGATGCCGTGGAGCATGCCTTTGACGTGTGTTACTCAGCACTCAGGAGGCAGAGATGAGTTCAGGGGCGGTCTGTAGAACAAGACCCCATGGAAGCCAAGTCAAATCAACCACTAACCATCCTGGAAAATGTTTAGATCGTGATCCTAGCCACTGGCTCTGGTCCCGAGGGTCTATGGTCTTGTAACTATTCCTGCCCCACTGGAAGAGGAGTGACCCATAGGATCTCACTTGTGTCTCGCACGTCATAGGAAAAAAAGTGCAGCGGTTTGTGTCCGAGGGTTGTTGAAGAGGCTCTGGAACTTTCCTGAAGATGGTTTGTCCTATTCTTGCCAGAACCCTGGAGTTTTCATTCCTTTGTTTGCTTTGGTTTTACTTGAGTGGATGAAATAGCAGTGATCATTGTATGCAAAAAAATATGACTGCATTTTTTCCCCCGATGTGAAAGCTGAGCCTTGCCTGGCAGATATTGTGTTTTTTTTTTTTGTGGAGGAAAACATAAATCAGGATTGGAGGTAAAGGGTATTTAGACTCAATTCTTTCCTTTTTCTCTGCAGAGGAAAAATTGCTTGGGTCTGGAACAGCTTGGGATTGATGGTCCAGAATTAAACTCTCTGTTAGTGAACCTGCATTACCATGGACTCAGAGTCTATTAAGAAGTATTTAATAATATAGGAGCTCCCAGTTTATGCTCATCGTCCTATCAAAAAATAAGGCGAGCATATGTTTGTTTTAAGGCCACCATTTACCTAAAAATTTTTTTTACCTCAGGTGTTATATTTTATGTTTATGTAAATGCATGTATGTAGGTGTATGCTTGATTACAGACTTGGGGTTGAAACGACTGTAGGAAAAGCAGTTACTTGTCAGGGTTAAACGTAGCCGGTGTTTGGAACTTAATTGTGAAGCTTAAGTTGAATTATGAATAATGAAGACAGAATATTTTGGGATTAGCAGCTTGCTTAGTGACTCAAGCTGCTTCCTGAAGACATCTGTTGCTATTGGGATAAACCATTTCTTGGCATAAAATGATGATTTTGAGTAATCTTTTGCGGTTGATAGGCTAATTTTAAGATCTTCTGGAGAAACAAAACCCGTCGGTGTAGGCTTTTAATTTCTCACAACCTAACTTTAAATTAATTTCTGACACGCATGTAAATGGCTAATAAGATTTCCTTTGGCCACCCGAGTAGCAAAGGTCTTAGTGTCCATTGCTGTCTGCCAATGAAACATGTAGATATTTTACGGAGCAAATGCTGCCTAGCGTCGAGCTTTGAGCCTTGTTTCTGTTCTCCATGTGACAATATTTGCTGTCACAGAATGGAGAGCTGGATTTGCAGTATCACCACACAGCCTTTGTAATGGCCAGAAAGCTATGAAAGGCTGGGTTCCCAACTGTGTAGATTTCATCGTAGAGCCTCCTAGGAGGTTTGGTTACAGGAATTGGAAATTCCAGATGGGGTTTTACTGTTGTTTCTTGTTCTATAGGGCATTGTCCTTTCTTACTGAGGGCAGGGATTCCAGTGTAGTTCTGAGTTCTAATCCTCGACGAGGAGAGATGTTGGAAGGACTGACAGTGACCTAATGGACCATCTCACCTTATGCTTTAGTTTTCAGACAAGATGCCTTAGAATGGTCTGGAGCGAATACATTTGCTAGGGCAGATGTGTTTGAAGGGAGAGGGGAGGACTGGGAATCTTAAGAACTCAGTGAAGACTGCTTTACCCAACCCATGCCCTGAAATGGTGTTTACAGTGTGCCTCAATGACTTGGATTTTATTTCTTTAATTTGAGAATCTCAAATTGTATTGAGGCCTCCTATGAGGAAATTCCTTATGACTGACTTCATATGCACTTTAGGAAAAATGAATATCTTCATTTCCTGATTATTTATTTATTTACCTATTTATCATGTATACAGTATTCTGTCTGCTTGTATGCCTGCAGGCCAGAAGAGGACACCAGACCTCATTACAGATGGTTGTGAGCCACCATGTGGTTGCTGGGAATTGAACTCAGGACCTTTGGAAGAGCAGGCAATGCTCTTAATCGCTGAGCCATCTCTCCAACCTTATTTTGATTTTTTTGAACAAGGTTTTTGTGTGTAGCCCTGGCTGTCCTAGAACTCACTCTGTAGACCAGGCTGTCTCAGAGTCAGAGATCCACCTGCCTCTGCCTCCCAAGTGCTGGGATCAAAGCTGTGCATCACACCCAGTGTTTGATTTGTTTTTAAATAAGTGAATGGCAAACTTTTCTCCTATAGACCTTTTTTTTTTTTTATCAAACTGGAAGTTTTGGGAGTAGCTTCATATTAACAGTGTTTGCTTTTACATCGGGAAAGTGAAGAGAGACGGGACTGGGAGTGTTTACGAGGCACGTCTCCTGCTGTAAAGCTCTGCTTTTGTATTCAGTGTCTGCTATCAGTGCTATTTTTACTTTTCAGCCGGATTGGAAGGTGTCCAGCCTTGTAGGCATGTACGTTTTGTCTATTTAAGTGCTAAACTGTTCCCTGGAGATTCTATACTAGAAACGAGTGATTCAGATTTGTTAGGGACAAACATACAATTATTGGAGCAGGAGCTGCCTTCTGCGATTCCATCGACTCGGGAGAATTCCCACTGTTTGGGAGTTCTAAACGGAGCCTCTGATGGGGTGTGTTCCAGTGTAAGCTGGCTGAAATGCGTTGTTGCAGTATCACTTGTGAGCGCTTTGTTAGTGTGCCCGTGCGCCATTTCTCACACCTTTCTCTTCTCCTGAGACCCGGGCTTTTCCTGAAAGCGTTTGGTCTTTGGAATATGTAACTTGTGTTTGAATGAACAAGGCTACGTGCAGTCAGATCCTATAATACAAAATGGGAAGAGTTGCTCGTCATCTCCCTCCTCCGCAGGGGAGCAGCAGTACAGGAAAGCGGACGTGATTGTGCCTTAGTGTGCTTGTATGTGCAGAGTCACACATGATATTCTGTAGGCTGGAGAAAATGATTTTAATAGGTAATTCCCTCTCCTCGCTGCTCCAACACAAACGTGTGTTTATACTGGGTAAGTTATAGATTGTGTGATTTGTGCATGTGTGCACGCTCATGTATGTGAGGCTGGAGGTATTGTGCATCTTCCCCGTCACTCTCCACCTTACTTTTTTGATACGGGGTCTCTCGCTAAACCTGGGCCTCATCGATTGACTGGGATTACAGGTGCACGATGCTGTCCTGGGCGTCCGTGTAGGTGCAGGGGATCTGAACTCAGGTCCTTATGGCTGACACAGTAAACACTTTCAGCCATCTCTGCGGCTCTGCTCATAATGGTTTTAAAGTATTACCAAATCCATACAAAAATCTCATCAATGGCAAATTCTTTTTTTTGTTTTTTTTTTTTATTATTATCAATGGCAAATTCTGAGGGCAATTATAGTAGCTTAATTTCTTTTTTAATATTTATTTATTATATATACAATGTTCTGTCTGTGTGTATGCCTGCAGGCAAGAAGAGGGCACCAGACCCCATTACAGATGGTTGTGAACCACCATGTGATTGCTGGGAATTGAACTCAGGACCTTTGGAAGAGCAGGCAATGCTCTTAACCGCTGAGCTATCTCTCCAGCACCCTTAATTTCTTTATTAAACACACAAACACACTTTAGCTAAGATTCCCTCATGTTTCCTGAGGCCCAAGGAGTGTGATGGCCCCGGAAAGAGAAAAGTTAACTGAGTCACACAGTCCCAGAACCCTCTGCTATTTCACAATTTGATCATAGGGATACCTATGGTATTAGAAGACCTAATTATAGTTATGCATGGCGTAATTACAAGCTTCTCCTTCCAGACACGAAAATTAAATAGTGAAGTTCTATGCACATACGTAGCTCCAGCGGGAACAAACCCTGCTATTTCCTAACATAAGAAATACGTGTAAGTGGGCTCAGTTGACATTCTCCAGCCAGGACACAGACTGGGAGGAGGAGAAGTTGTTTCTTCCTCCTCCCCTGAACCCAGAAGACCGTACTGATGTTTACAGCGGAGCCCCAAATGCCAGTGGCTGCTGCTTCCCTTAAGGACAAAACAGACAGAGTCTGTGCCATGGTCTTTGTACAGAGATGAGCTGGTGGGGACGTCACATGCTCGAAGGTCTCACAGACAGAGTCTGTGCCGTGGTCTTTGCACAGAGATGAGCTGGTGGAGACATCACATGCTCAAGGGTCTCACAGATTTGCATTTGGAACTCTGTCTTCCTGTGAAATATATTACATTTCTATCGAGACCAAGGTTTTTTTCTTTATTTTCAAATACTTGGTAATCTTTTGTTTGAGAGTCAAATGATTTCCAGGTGTAGTAGCTTTGACCTGTGCCGGAGGATCGGGAGTCCAGGGTTATCCTCACTTACATTGTGAATTTAAAGCCAGCCTCAGCTACCTGAGGCAAGGCCCCGCCTCAAAAAAACAAATCATTCATTCACAAATAAATAAATAGAGAAATAGATGTAGATGTTGCAAGGAAATAGGCTGCTTATTCATCCCGGCCGCCCAGCTAGCTTAGCCCCGAAATAACCACACAGAATTGTATTCATTAAATCACTGCTTGGCCTATTAGCTCTAACTTCTTATTGGCCAATTCTTACACCTATTAATCTGTGTATCACCATGAGGTCGTGGCTTACCAGCAAAGTTTCAGCCCATCTATCTCCAGCAGCGGATCCATGGTGTCTCCAGACTCTGCCCTCTTTCTCCCAGCATTCAGTCCAGTCCTCCCTGCCTACCTAAGTTCTGCCCTATCAACTAGGCCAAGGCAGTTTCTTCATCCATTAACCAGTAAAAGCAACACATAGACAAAAAGACCTCCTCTACCATGTAGACGCCAATAATAAATAAATAAATACATAAATAAAAAAATAAATAGAGAAAAGGTGATTGGCTAGCGTGTGAGGACCCAGCTGGAGCCTTGCAGGAGAGTTGGCCCGAGGACAGATGAATCTGCCCTGGGATGGAGACATAAACTAAGCCTATTTGTTTTATTTTGATGCTTTCGGGAATTCTGTCCGTTTTTGTTTTTGTTTCTTTTGAGGGAAGGTCTGTTGACGATTCACCCATTGCTGGCCTGGAACTCCTGGCAGTCCTCCTGCTTCAGCCTCCCCAGTTAACTACCATGTCCTTAAGGGGCGTGTATTTTCTTTGAGGTAGACTTGCTGAGCACAGAGAGAAGGGACACAGATGAGCGGAGAGGGTGTGATCTGAATCTCACACATGTCCTTAAACAAGGACTGGCCACCGGTCAGCGGGGACTTTGGTGATAGAGACCACTTTGTGTGGTCTGCTTGGGAGCTCTCTGTCACGGAATGGCCACTTAAGGTGGCTCTCAGCATTCTATTTTAGGATGAGTAAATTGAGGTGGTGAGAGGTTTACCAACCTCTTGGAACTTGGAAGGGTGGAGCTGGGATCTAAATGTGGCCTGAATGACCCTTCAGATTCTGCCCCCGCGGCCCTCTGTACTTCTCTGTGCCTGAGACCCACTGCTGCCCCGTGCACTGAACTCTTTAAACAATGCTCGGGTAAACCTGGACAGGGTGGGGTCGTCCCTGCGTTATCCTGCCACCAGGAAGAGAGAATCGTCCAACATTCGGTGAAGGCTTTCCTTTTCCGTTTACTTTCAGTTTCAAGGTAAAAGCTGAAAAGAAGATTACCAAGCAAAGGGAGTGTGTGTTTGTGCATGAATAGTGTATGTGCTAATCTAGCAGGGAATAGGGAAGGAAGAAAAGGAGTCTGGGACGAGAACCCACGTGTCTGTAGGATTGGCAAAGGGAGGGTTTTCTACAGGAAACCAAGCTTGAGGTAATTTTTCTGGCTGTGGAGCTGGGTCTTTTACCTGCCTTGAAGTCTTTTTTAATTTTTATTTTTCAGTAGGTTTTATTTATTGTTTGGCTGAATCCACCCCATTGCCTATTCCTACTTCTCCCACTCCCCACATTCCCCTCTCACCTTCATTTTATATATATATATATATATATATATATATATATATATATATATATATATTATCCTGTGGAATCGAGTTAGTGCCCTCTGATGGAACCAATGCCCTTGTCTCGATCTTGTGCAGTAACCACAGTCGCTGTGTGTTTCTGCGTGGAACAGCCGTGCCGTGTCAGCACCGCACTGCACCCCTTCCGTCCCTCTCCGCTGCTGTGGTGTCCCCTGAGCCTTGGGTGGTGACATACATGTCCGTCCCATCAGGGCTTAGCACTCCTGCCTCACGGCCTTCACACTCCACGGAGTTTCCCTAACGTTTTGTGTTATGCTTATCTTTCATCTGCTTTCCGGTAGTAAAAGTCACGGAGGGAATTTAAAAAATATACACTTCCATTAACGTACATAATTATTAATGTAATATAAATTATATAATATACATATATAATTTATGAAATTCTTGAAGAATTTCATATATGTATATAATTATGTATATATCGTTAACCCCTTACTCCTCCTCCTAAGTACTGGGTCACTCCCCAGCTTTGCCTCCCAACTTTGTTCATTTTTTTAAAAGCATTATGTTACTTTAAATCATGTGTATGTGTCTGTGTCCATGAGTGCATGCCACATGTGTGTGGGTACCTCTTGAAGGCTAGAGGCATTGGATCCCCCGGAGCCAGAGTTACGGGTGTTTGTGAGCTGCCTGATGGGGCATTGGGAATCAAATTCAGGTCCCCTAGAAGAGCAGTATGCTCTCTCAGTTGCTAAGCCACCTCCCTAGACCTCCCTGCACCACCTCCTTCTTTTTTAACCATTGAATTCAGTATGCGATATTCATATACTCAGGTGTGGGGCCATCCACTGGAGTGTGAGTGAAATACCAGGGGCCACACTCTGAGAGAAAAAGTACTCTGCCTCCTACAGAAGCCCCCAAGTGCCGGTAGCTACTCAGCTAGGGGTCCGGATTCAGAAGCCCTTTCCGCTTTCCTGATGGGATATGGACTGGCTCGTTCTTGTGTGGCATACACAGTTTCAGTGAGCTCAAGAGAAGCGGTGGTTTCATCAAGTCCAGAGACACCGTTTCTCTAGTCTGCCCTGATCTCTGCCTTTAAGATGGTTTCTTTCTGCTGGACAGTGGTGGCACACACCTTTAATCCCTGCACTTGGGAGGCAGAGGCAGGTGGATCTCTGTGAGTTCAAGGCCAGCCTGGTCTACAGAGCAAGTTTCAGGGCAGCTGGGGCTACATAGAGAAACTCTGTCTCAAAACAAAACGAAGCAAATCTTTCTTCCCCCTCTTTCAAATTGGTTCTTGAGACTTAGGGGTAGGGAGGTATGACAGAGATGTCCCACAGACAGTGGCTGACTGTCCATAAGGTGTTCTCTGTACTCTGATCTCGTGTGAATTTCTATGTTAAGTATCATACACTGTACAAAGAAACTTCCCTGATAAGGCCAGAGATATGTACTAATGTATGGATACAGAGGTACAGCTTCGGGGGTAGTTTGATATTATGTCTCCTTAGCAAAATAATAGTAGTCCATTTACCTCTAGGGTCTAGGGGATCCCCAACTGTGGAATTTGGCCAGCTTTATAGTACTAGGGATGCATCCCCCCCCTTAAAACCACCCAGAAGGCAAGCAGCTGGTTACCCATAATATTCATCCTACCATTGCACCCTTGGGCTTATCTTGCCATGCTGGTCATTTTTGCACTTCACAAGGGTCACAGCTGGCCCAGACTATTTTTTGATACATACACCCTGTAGTCTGCATAGTACTTTCTGTAATACCCATGAAAGCTTAGCCAGCAGGGAGGAAACTTTCTGGTTAATCAGGAAGCAATGGCAATATCCCATATTGTTTGGTGAATCTCCGGGATGTCTGTGAGCAACTGGCGGGGATGTATCCCATACCTGCGACCTTTTATTTGGCCACCTATGGATTCTGGTAGGAACATTACCTGCTCTGTAGGGTAGCTCCAATTAAACTCTTTAATGTGAAGTGTGCGCTGTGTATGTATATGTGTGTGTGTGTGCACATGTGTGCACGTGTGTGTTTTATAAAATAGGTTTCTATATGACTTTTCCAAACATCCTTAATGTTTGTTTTCCACCCTGTCTACTTCCTTCTCTGCCCTGTCCTCCCGTCTCTCTCCCCACTTAAACCCTCCCCATTTCCTTTCTATGTTGTCTGTGTTCCACCCCTCCTAGGTGATCTATCTTTCCTTTTCAGTGGCCCTTTTACAGTTTCCTAGAGTCAGCAGGTACTTCAGATTAAACACACGAATCTGAATGGTCAACGCTAGGTAATAGCCGTGCATGTGTAAGAACATGTAACGTCTGCCATTCTGGGCTGGGTGGTTTCACTTTCCAGTTCCCTGCATTTCCTGCAGATTTCATTTCTCCTCACAGCTGAGTAGACTTCCATTGTGTCCAGGTACCGCATTTTCCTTATGCCTTTGTCAACAGATGGACATCTGGGCTTCTTCCACGTCCTGGCTGTTTTGAGTAGAGCAGCAGTGAACATGGATGGGCACTTGTCTCTCTGTTAGGATGTAGAGTGTTCTGGGCCTATGCCCAGGTATGGCTGGGTCATATGGTAGATCACTATTTCTAGTTTCCCGAGGAGCCACCGCCCTTATCTCCATAGTGACCTCACCAAGCGCATTCCCCTGGTGGGTGAGTTTGGTGAACACTCAGAGGTATCTCTCAGCCATTGCATTCCTCCTTCTGAGAACTCCTGTTTCGTGCCATCTCTGTTTCATTGGGTTGTTTTCTTGGTGTTTAGTTCTTTTGCATTCTGCCCCTCTTCTCACCCTGTCCCCTTTTCTGTAGCACAAACACACATTGCACGTTAGTTCTGTGCTTTCCCAGCTATACAGTGTTCATATACACATGCGTGCCTGCATTTTTGTTGGCTGTCGCATAGTTACTTTAACAGATTTCTTCCTGCAACTCCCAGTGTGTGAAAAATGCCGTTCTATAGTTTATATGCAGTTCAAATCTTTAAAGAGATTTATTCATTTTTATTTTATGTGCGTTAGTGTTTTGCCTGCATGTATGTCTGTGTGCAGGTTACAGATTCCCTGGAACTGTAGTTACAGACAGTTGTGAGCTGCCGTTTGGGTGCTGGGAATTGAACTCAGGTCCTCTGTAAGAGCAGCCAGTGCTCTTAACCACTGAGCCATCTCTCCACTCCCTCAGCTCAGTCTTTAAATGACTCTACCATGCTCTGTTGGGCTAGACTCTGTTTTTTGATGTTAGGTTGTCCCTAGTTACTCAACGATTCACTTGGTACACTGTTGCGTGGAGAGGGGCCACTTGTTCGTCCTGGCCGCCCAACTTGCTTAGCCCTGAAATAACCACACAGAAAGTGTATTAATTAAATTACCGTTTGACCATTAGTTCTAACTTCTTATTGGCTAACTCTTATATATTAATTTAACTCACCTCCATTAATCTGTGCATCGCCACGTGGCAGTGACTTACCAGAGATTCTGACCCCGGAGGATCCATGGCTTCTCTCTGACTCTGCTTTCTTCCTCCCAGCGCTCAGTTCCGTTTTCCCTGCCTACCTAAGTTCTGCCCTATCAAAAGGCCAAGACAGTTTCTTTATTCATTAACCAATGAAAGCAACACATGAGCAGAAGAACCTCCTACACCAGTACACAGCTCATTTTTGTAGATTCCTGGAAGTCGTGTTTGTAGGTCACAGCTTCCATGTATTTTAAATGTTGCCACATGCTGCGGTCCTGCCTTTCAGTGGAGTCTGAAGCATGATTAATAATAAACTCAGAGAAATTGGGGTTCAACCTGAAGGTCAGAAATGCAAAATAGCCAGCCACTGGCCCTTACCTTGACCTCAATCCAAAAATGGCGATCCTGTTCCTCCAAGAATCTCAGAATGAGGCTGTGTCTGAGAGCTGTCTCTTCCTGTCTTAAAATTGTCTCTAGTTCTTGGATTAAAGGCATGCACCACTACCACCTGGTTTCTGTGGCAAGCTAGTATGGCCCCTGGTTTTAAAGGTGTGTGTCTGTAAGACTGGCCAGTGTGGCTGTTTTACTTTTCTGACCCTCAGGCAAGTTTTATTCATTAAAATACAAGTGAAATGCCACTACAGAAGTCTCTTGATCTGTGTTGTACCAATGGTTCCGGTATGCTCTGGAAGGATGCCCAGGAAACTTAACGGGTGTTATCTAAGGATAGGATCAGGCAAAGTGAGGATGTGTAAGTAGCAGAACCACCATTAACTTCTTGTTTTCCCAAACATTTCCGAATGGGTGTTCCAGGGAGAATCCCTTGTTAAAATGCTTGGGATCAGATATCTTTCAGATTTTTGGAATATTTGTGTAGAATTTTGGACTGAGCTTCAAAAATGTTCAAGCTTTTTCATAGTATTTTAGATTTGGCTGGGCTGTTCAATTCATACCGCAGTTTTTAGTGCTGAAAAAAGTCTCATATTAACTCATAGTTCTTAGATAATTTAAAAGATTACTTTAGTCTCATTAAAAAAAGAAACTATAATTTTTTTAAATAAAAGTACATTAAAATTTAATGTATGTGTTTGTGTGCCCGTGTGTATGCATACGTGCGCACATGTGCAGAGGTCAGAGGATATTTTGTAGGAGTTGATTCTCTCCTTCCTCTGTGTAGGTTCTTGGGATTGAACTCAAGTCATGAGCTTGTCAGGTACCTGAGCCCACTGAGCCTCTCAAGGCCCTCATTTTTAATCTGAAGATAAAAGAACCGATTCTGGGCCCATTCTCATGATCAGAGCAAATTGCAGATCCTGGAAGCTAGGTCTCAAGGTGCCATCGTAGCACCTGGTGCCGTCACCTTCATTCCTGCCTCAGCCCAGGACTGCCAGACTGCCCGCTGTGTAACTTCGGAGAAGTCTCTATGTTTAATTTATCATTTTAGGGTGTGTGCTTTAAAGACATGGGCCGACTTATGGGCTATGTAGCCCTCGAAGTTTCAGACTGTGTGAGCCAGTTGTAAACATGGGTTCCTTCTATTCTATGTGCGTGTGATGTGTCTTAGATGCTGAGAGCTTGGCAAGCTTGGAACCTGGTCCTCTCTTCTCAGCTGGAGATGGTGTACTCAGTATTCTGGAACCTGGTCCTCTCTTCCCGGCTGGAGATGGTGTACGCAGTATTTTGCATGTAAGAAGAATCAATGTACGTTTTATGAATATTTAAGAGTCAGTCAATAGTATCGTTTAAAAGCAGTCTTCTTGAGCCTGGAGTGAGGACTTTGGAGTTAAGAATGCTGGCTGCTCTCCCAGAGGACCCGTGTTCAATTCCCATCGCCCACACCGCAGTTGACAGTTGTCCGTGATCCAGCTCCGAGTGATCTGACACCCTCACACAGATATACATGCAGGGAATATATCTGTGTGAAGATACTCCCTTTCGTGTTTTCCTTCAAATCCTCCACTTCATCTTCTCCACAGCCTCTGATGTGTCTGTCACCCAGTAGGTTTGCACAGATACTATTTCCAAGTTGCTGCAAGAACACCTCCTGTGGGAGTGTTCCTGCTTTCCTGGTCTCTCCTCCGTATCTTTCTCTCATGGAGTCTCCTCTTCCTTCTCTCAGGCCACCAGCCCTGCCAGCATCTTCTCTAGGTGTCGGTGATGGCCGTTGTTCTCACCAAGGTCCTAGACCCTTTTGTCTTGTTTACTGTCACGACTACCCTGTGATCTCTGCTTCCAGGACAAGTGACAAATCACTGTCCTCTCTTTGGCAGAAAGACAGACGGCAATCTTTTGATTTTTTTTTTCATCTGATGACTTCCTACCCACTCTCTTGAAGCTGCCGTGATTTCTTCCCCATAATTTTGAAGTCTCTTTCTACAGTCCCCACTTACTCTCTAGGGATGATGTCATCTCCTTTATTTCTTGAAAAGATGCTGGCCAGGGGTCACAAATTGAAATGTCAGCAGGAGGTGTTGAGATGAGATACAGGGACTATAGCAATCTGTACGTGTGGTCTGTCTGGTGGGGGAGGGGAAGGTATGGTGACCTTTGCCCCTGGGAGGAGCTTGGGCATAGTGTGGCTCCCTCTTCTCTTTTCTCTAGAAAACCCAGTGTCTGTTTTTCTGTGTGAGCTCTGATCATGTTGAGATCATCCTGTGTAGGCCACTGGCAGACAGGCAAATAGTCAACACCTAGCTTCACTTCCCTTTGCCACATCAGCTCTCATTTTGTACCCAGCTCTGTCTTTACGGGGTTCTGTGTTTTCTTTCCTGTCCCAGGGGTTTCCTCCTTTGCCGGCGACTTTTTCTTATTTCTGTGTAAGAACTCTTGAGCTAGTCCTTAACACTCTTTGTGCTTTTGCGTTGGTCCTGGTGACGGAACTCAGCTTGTTGGGATGGGAGTCTCTCCATCGCTCCTTTCCCAGCCCCAGCTGCTTACCTGTGTCCTCGGGGCCTCATCTTTTCTCTGTTGTGGCCAACTGAGTTTATGGGTTTGCTCTGGATGGATGATTAAGACAGGGTCCCATGTAACCAGACAGGCTTTGAACGCCTGTATCCCTTGAACTCCTGGTCCTTCTGTCTCTTGACTCCAAGTGCTGTGCCTACAGGCATTCACCACCACGCCAGCTCTTGCCTTACCTCTTGACACACTTTCCATATGTTAATTGTACAAGCCAGTGTGTTTCCTTGTGAATGTCCACGACACCTATAGCATTCTTTATACTTATCCTGTCTGTTTCCCCCTCTCAACCCCACCTCCCAGGATCTCCTCACTCCTTAGCCCTTACTCTAAGGCAAGCTGTTGTCATTCTTGAGGTTCTGAGATTGTACTAACTTGAATTTTCGTCTTTGAACGTAATTTTACCACCCGTTTTTACTTGTTCATGTTGTCGTTTCCCAAATACTTTATCTCAGAGATTTTTATCACTGTTTGTACTGTGCTGTTGCCCCTGGCCCAACTCCACCTCTGGGAATAGGGCTCACTCCACGGCCCTCTCGCCCATCCAGCTCCTCAGTGCCTCTTCCGCTGTTTCAGAGTGGCGTCTTCCCTCTAACTTAGCTGCTATTTATATCTTCCTTTGAAGACTTTCACTTAGAAATTAGCCATCTAGGTGGCTTCTCCTCTGCTTTCTCATCTACCCACGTTACCCCGTGGAAAGCCCAGCTCTAGCCAGGCTATGCCTTGGCCTAGAAAACCTCTAGAGCCGCGAGACAGCAAAGCTTACTGCCTTGCTTGCCGCCGTTATCTGGCTGCACTCTTCTCTCCCTGTCCCTCCGGATACTCTAAGCTCCTGCCCACTGGCATTATGGCTGTTGCTGAACACTCTGCTTGGACCCTGTGCTTCTTGGCTACCTTTCCTTTTTCTTCTTCCCATGCTCCCTTAGCTACATGAGATTCTGCATCACCTCCATGTCCATCTAACCTGTCATCCCTTCCTTAGTAGGCCCTGTAGCTACCTTAATTGTGAGCTACTGTTCCATATTGGCTTTTTCAGCTTTTCGTCTGTACGTCTCCTATGCCATCTGTCATTAGTTCATTTTGCAGAACATTTATAAACCTCTCAGTCTCTTCCTTGGAAAGATTCTGTGGTTTTTAAATTTTATGCCCAGTAGAGTGGATAATGAAGTGGAAGGTACTGAATGCAGGTTTTAATTGAAAATTCACGATACTAATAATTAAAGCATAAGACAGTTGAATTTTTTTCTCTCCTTCCATCTCGGCAGATTAGAATTCATGAAGTTTTCCTTCTTCCGAGTGTCATACGTGGCACATGACAAGCACTCTGTCAAAGAGAAAACCCTCCTTGTCCCCATCTTGAATGCTTCTTCTTTACTAAAAATCAGCTCCACAATTGTACCCAGGGACAGCTGTCTGCAAACCATGGGCGATGACGTTATCCTATAGCCAAGCTGGTTTTGTTCAGAAGCGTCATGTTGGACAGACATTGGATTCAGTAATAGAAGAAAAAAATTAATGTCTTCATCTTTGCTTTTTCTGTCATTTGATAAAAGTTCTAGTTAGGATAATATAACTCTTGTGTGCTTTCTTGTTTTTAGAATTCTGTTTTCATTTCTTTATCTTTTTCCATTTTCATGTATGCTTGTGCAGGTGTGCATGTTTGCATGTGTGGTGTGTATGCTTGCATGTATGTGTGGGTACATACATATACATGTGTGTGTGTGCATGCTTGCACGTGTGTGCAGATACACATTGTATCAGTCTGTATGTGCATGTGCGTGTGTGCACATATTAGGAACCTGAACTTGATAACAAGAACTAGTCCCCATTACTTTTCTACTTTATTTCCTGAGGCAGGACCACACAATCAAACCCAAAGATCCCCAATAGGCCGGTCACCCTAGACAGCTTGCTCTGTGGATTCTACCTCTCCCTTTTCAAGGCTAGAATTACATGAATCCACTTCTTTTGCCTGACAGTTTCTCTGGGTCCTGGAGGTCCAGACTCTTATGACAGGTTTGAGCTTTCTCTCCAGCCCTATTTTCACATGATAATTCAGTAATTTTAAAAAGTCAGTTATTTATATACTTATATTTGACACTGTTCATCACTGAGAAAGTCAATTTATATTGCTTTTTTCTTATTCTCACGTATGTGTGCGTGATGTATGGGAGTCACAATTTTGTGAAGTTTCCTATGGTCATATGTGCTCCTGTTCCTAGTTCCTGGAAGTCACGTTTCCACTTTGTGGAGTCAGTTTGGTGGAACCACCTCAATAACTGCGCATCTGCTCCCACATCTGGGCACGCGTAAATTGGATAAAGACCATCGGGAGGGTGGCTGCTCTGTGGATAGTAGAAGGAATGGCCTAGTTGGAGGAACAGATCACAAGGAGTGTGTCCCTTGGGCTGTATCCTGCCCTGAGGGCTCCATCCTGGCCACCATGAAAAGAACTGCACCCTTCCCCAAGATGATGGATTGACACCTGAAACTGGGAGACAACACACGATCCTCCCTTGTTTATGTGACAAGAAGACGTGCTTAGCCAGTCTACCTTCCATGTCCTAAACCATTGGTAATTCCCTGGGCCTGTCTTACCGAACGTCCTAAGAAGTGGACCACACTGAGGCCTAGGGTTCATGCCCATAATCCCAGCACGCGGGAGGATGAAGAGGAAGGATCAAGAGTTCAGGGCCAGCTACTGATAGATGGTGTGTTTGAGGCTAGCCTGGTCTACGTGAGACTTTTAGTTAAAAAAACAAAGCCAAACCAAAATTAATGGGTAGTTTTGACATATAAACCCTTTCCATCTTTTCATAGAAGTAGGATCATTGTGAGAAGTGCATGCGCCTATCTTTATCATTTCTCCAGCTTTAAGCGTAACGTGGAAGCTGATGGAAGGCTATTATAGATTTAAGACTTTCGGTAACCTTTCCAGTTTCCTATTTACTCTGCTGTGCAAGCATTTAACAGTTTGTCCTGTGTTAAAGTGAAGAGGGAGGGAAGAAGGGAGGAAGGGGAGAAAAGCTTTGGTGTTGGCTTTGATGGGTATGGTTTTAGGAAGTGGGCTAGCCTTTTTTGGTGGCAAAGGCTTTCATGTAGAGTTGGCTCGCAGCGTTTTGTTATTTCCTTAGCAAGGGATTAGGGCCCTTGGGTAGGAAATGTTTTAGCCTATATCCTCCTTAGAATTGTGATGGAGTCTCTTGAGGTTTGCGAAGTTTACCTGCTTCTGTCTTTCATGGACGCAGGATTTGGGGGAGGAGTCTGGACTGTGTTGGGTCAGCAGCAAAAGCACTCAGAACAGGCCGCCCCTTTCCCAGATCTGTGGGGACCTCGCTGGGATTGGTCTGCTGGTTTGTGGAGTTCTCTTGACGTGCTGAATGTTATATAGCTGTGAGCTGAGGTCACCGACTTTTCTAATGCATTCGGGTGTGTGTGTTTCATAGGGACCTGAGTGTTTTTACTTCATGTTTTGAGAGGCATGTTTGCAGAAGCATGTTTTAGCTAACGGTTTGGTGGAAGAGCTTACTTCTGCAGAATGCCTTGGGTGTAGGTGGTGGTGTCTTGGGGTGACAAGCACCTCTTCCTGTTTCAGCAGGGAATCAGTGTATTTCACAGTCTTTTTGAGCATGTGATGACTGTCAGCCATTTGTGACACAAGTCTTAAGAGCCCACTCCCAAGGTGGTTTAAACTGGGTTAGATACCAGCCTAGTGTATTTGATCTGACCTCCTCCCCACACTGTTACAACCACAGGTTTCTAGGATTTTGGACTCAAGGCTGTCTTGCCCTGGAATCCATGACCCTGTGTATTACCCTTCCTTCTACCTTTAGAAACAACCATTCAGCCCCCACCCCATTTCTTTAAGGTCCAGCCCAGGTAGCTCTTTCTGCTAGTCGGTTGTCTGTGAAACCTTGAACAATTCTGTCTGCATGGGGACCAGGGGAGGAGGTGGGGTAGGAAGTGGAGGGCAGGGGAGGAGCCTCTCCAATGCCCATCAGTCATCAATCCCTTTTCAGCACAAAAGGGCAGTGGGTTACAAGGAGGTGACACATTTCCTCCAGAAGTCCCAGCGAAGGCAGGAAGTGTGGGGATGATTCAGGAAGGGGTCATCTTCCTGTGCACGGATGGGCGGCTGCGGCTGCATTGAGCCCTTATTGCTAGGCTGTGAAGAACGGTATTTGATGATTTCTGCCAATGTCTGTGTCCCCTCTCCCAGGTGGAAGTCCCGTGGGAATATGGGACCAGGTGGGTACAAATCTGGGCACCGCCTAGGCTTAGTGGAGAGTGCACATGTTGGGCAATTAACTTGATTCCTTGACTACTTACGGCAGTAAAGAACATGATAGCTTTTATTTCCTTAATACCCTAAGATTAGGTCTAACCATGGCATCAGAAAGGACTTAGACCTGCAGGGAAGTCCCATTTATATTATTTTCGATGTCTTAGCCAATTAAGAGGGACGTTTTATTGTATTGATATAACACTGAGAACTAATAAGCCTTTTGAGGTTTGATTGCATTTTATATGGCTTGTCTAACATTAGATCAATGCCATTTTAGCACAGAGATGAGCTGTGCCGCTGGATCACCTGGGTTCTGATCCTGACTCATTCACCGCTCAATCTCGGGCAGGTTACTCAATTTCTCTGCCTCAGTTCTTTGTCCAGTTGATTTCCCACTTGAAGTTTTTGTCTCAATTAAATTGACAGATTTTTTTTTGTTTATTTACTAAAGATAAAGCTCTCAGTACCTGGTATCTATTTTCCCAGTAAACATTAGTGTGTCATAAATGATGTCATCAGAGCAACCAAAGTTTGAACAGGTTTGGTAGATACCAGGCAGTGTCACCGAACAAGGATTGGTGTTCCTTATTTGAGGAGGAGCACGCTTTTTCTTAAAGGGGCAGACACTACACAGCTTATGCCCTGTGGACCTTACAGGCTCCGTTGCTCTAGTAAAGTCTTCATTGCATCTTGTAGGCAGCAGCTATGGACGGTATATAGATAAGTGGACATAACTGTATCCCAGGCAAAATTTGATTGACCCAAATAGGTGGCAGGCCATGTTTGGTTATGTACAGACCCTTGCTGTCGATATTTTAATCATGTCTGCTTCCATGGACACCGGGAGGGCTGGCTTTAGAACAGTCATGAATGTGTCCCTTGAAGGCGACACAGAAGTCTCTTATTTAAGGGGTTGGAGCATTTTCTTAGAGTTTGAACCTGGGTTGTGGAAAGGATCAGGGTTTGTTTTATTCAGTGGACACAGATGCACACTGTTCCTTCTATCATCCCCATATAGAGAGGGTTTGTGGGGCAAACAGAAACCGGTCTGTGATTGTGCTTGTTGGTACACTGAGGGTTTTTCTCCCAGGCTGTGTGTATGGGTGTGGATCTTTTATTTCTAATTTTTTAGTTTAATAACGAGCTCTTGTTTTTAAATTGAAGTTGCCAGTGGGCCTTTCTGAGAGGGGTTGACTGTGTTGCTGGGTTTGTATTTATAGTCTGTGTCCGTGTCTGAGGAAGTGACCAAAGTCCACTGCATTCCATTGAGACTGCTCAACAAAGACCATCTTTGACTCAGAGAAACAGGGCCTGTGATGAAAACTCAAAAACCTAATGATTAGTGTTTATCAATGTTTCTATGTGTTCTGTCCTGCCTGGGCCAGATAATCAGAGCTTTGTGCTGAGGGCCAGATTAGATACTCGCTACCCCTCAATCCAGAGAGAACTCCTCTGGAGTGGGTTCAGGCAGCGCTTAACTTCCTTGTGGCCCCATTTGCATTTTGAATGTTTTAAAGCGGGTGTTAGAGAACATAAGTAGATTTTTCTTCTCTTATCAGAACCCTTACTGTGTGTCCAGCAGAGAGGTCTCCGGTGTGGCAGTGGGACCCAGGAAGTCACTGCTGTAGGGAAATCATTATGTCTTACTCTTTGTCACAGAGCTGGCTTTCCCATCTTGCAGTTCTGTGGTGTTGTGATGAAATGCTTGAGACTGGGTAGGTTATAAAGGAGAAGTCTTTCTAGGCTGGAACTCATATTTTCCCAGAAGGGATCCGCTAGAGATGGGGCTGTGGCTGTAGCTCAGTGTAGAGGGTTTTCCTGTCACGAGCCTGGTTTCGTTCCCCAGTACTGTTTTTTAGAAAGGAGAGAGAGGATTGGGGAGATTAGGTTTTGTGTTTCAGTTTGCCGTGTGTGTTGGCTCACTGGGTTTTTCACACTGGTTGAAATGCTCAGTATTGTTTGCTTTCATTGCGCTTAACATTTATTGTGATTATTATTTGTATTGATTATCTCAGTCTTTTCACAAGCAACTCAGTGAGTCACTTTTAACCAAGTCGTGGGAGGGGATCTCTGTCTCTCTCTGTCTCTCTCTCTCTGTCTCTGTCTCTCTCTGTCTCTCTCTCTCTGTCTCTGTCTCTGTCTCTCTCTCTTCTATCTAACACACAATTTTACATACTTCCCACTCTCACACATCCCCTGACTCCTGCCTCTGTTCTCAGAATCACCTTCCAGCTGTGCTTCCTAGAAGGTCACTCTGAAAGTGGTTTATGGGGCTGGAGAGAAGTCTCCATGGGGAAAGTCCATCCCACTGTTGCAGAGGACTCCTTAGGTTCCCACAGCCCACATTGGGCCGCTCACAACCTCTTAGAACTCCAGCTGCAGGGGACCTAAATATTTTAAAAAGAGAAAATTGGTTATCAGTTCAATTTTCATTTTGGAGTGCAGCTTGTCTTTATGAACACCACCAGTTGCTGAAGTGTGCCTATGAAACTGACTTTAGGAAAAGCAAAACAGACAGATGCTTTCTTGGTGTGACTTTGTAGGGTGTGAGAAACTCCTTAAAGATCATCTATACCTCTATTCATGCCTAAAATGTCCTTGCCGGCGAAGCGTTCTGCGTCAGTGTTAAATACCTGTCCCTTTGGAGCTCTTATAGAGGAGGAGAAGAGAAAAGAGGAAATAAATACCTTCAGCTGGAGCTGGTCTTGGCATGCCTGCTGGATTTGGCTCCAGAAGTAACTGTGTCAGTGCGTGTCTTGTTGGGGCTATGTCATCCCCTGTACACACTAATGTGACGTTGCAGGACATTGAGCATCTTAACGTTTTTAGTTGATTGGTGTTTTATTTTTAGACAGGATCTCACACAGCCCAGGGTGCCTGGATTTGTGAAGTAGTATAGGCTGGTGTTGAACTTGTGACCCTCCTGCTTCTGCTACTCAAAAGTGTTATGACTTTATAATCTTCAGTGCTGAGAATGCCACTTTGCATAAATGTATGAAATGAAACAGTGGAAGTGTGTTTAGGACTTTTTATGAAAAACTTGAAAATTGTGTTCTAATCCTGTCAAAATTTATTTTAACAGTAAAAAAAAAAAACGGAAAGCAAGCAATTCAAACAGAAATTAAAAAAAAACCCCAACATTCTAACACAATACAATCTAGAAATACTAATTTGCTACTTCTGTCCTGAGGAATAATGGGAAGAAGATATTAAATGTCTTTGTTTTTATAATTGAGTCGTTATACTTCTACAAGAACAGAAACCTTTGTATGCACAATAAAAACTCTTCAGTTCATAACATACAATAGTCCTTTTAAACTTTAATCTTTGAAAGGAAACTTTTTAATGTGAAAGACAGTTGAACTACATCAACAAAACATTACACAGAGAAAGCCAGAAAAGAGAATTACACTAAGGTGTTTCCAAACTGCTTTCTTGGCCTAAATTTATTCTTAATTTTTATTAAATAAATAAGCATGTGATTGATGGTAGAAGTGTAAAACCCCAAACTTCATGGCTTTGGAGTGACTGTTCTACCTCTGTAGAGGTTCACACATGTAGAGTATGGAAGTGGGCATGCGTTTGAGGAACTTCCTTAAACAAGCTCTGTGTGTGTGTTAATTAGAAGAGATTGATTTTATTAAAGACAATCTTGAATCTGAGCTGAGGTGTCTCAGTCCATGCTTACAGGTACTCCTTCACGTGAGGGCGTGTTTGGCACAAAGAATGAGCTCTGTGTTCGTTGTCAAGGCTGAAGTCATATAACATGCATGAACTGAATGCCAGAAACATTCAGATTTGTTACATGTTTGAATTTGAATTGGTTTTTGGTCATCGTACGTTCTGAAACCTTTTATTGCTGCCAAACTTTTCATGACTGTACACTCAGTTATGTGACCCCACATGGGGTGTGTTCTAAACAGCGCAGTGACAATTTACGCAATGTTTGCACAGTAATAAGCATTACAGAAACCTAGACATGATTTGGCGTATACAGAACGGCGGGTGTGGGCCATGCACAAGTTCTGGGTCCTTTTATATAAGGGCCTTGAGCATCCTGAGATTCTGGTCTCTAGCAGGGGGTCCTAGAACCAGTAGCTGGGCAGATATAGACTAATATATTATTATATTAGTATAATAATATAAATGTATTCTAAAGCTGTGATTCATGTATTTGCCCAGCAACTGCTCATAGAGCACCCACCATGTGCTGACTACTTTGGTGATAAAAATTAATGACTATTTGGGGCTGTCCGTAGCTGGGGGTGCACAGAGTAGCAAGGAGCCACAGGAAGAGAAGGAGGTGCTGGATGTGAGAAAGGGATCAGGTGGAAGGCAGTCCTTCACAGATTTTTAATTTTTCATAACTCCTGTCATATTACGTTATGTGCCTTGTTTATATAACAGTTTCCACCTAAGCCCCTTTTCCCACTGGGCTATGATTTGAAATTTGTTTTAACACGAATTTTATTTCTTTTCAGTACAGAACGTCTATGGACCAGTTTGCCAAGGGTGTGCAAGATTGGAAGAGCTGAGAAAAATCAGCGTTGAGCTCGTTTTTCTGTGAGTAGGCTTACCCCGTAGTCGTTCATTTCTGACATCCTTATCCCTGTAGTTAGCGTTCTACACATCCCATGCGAGAACTCCCAGCACACCCTCTCCTTACACGCTTCTAACCGCTAAGAGCAGCCTGGCAGGCATGGGCGTGGGCAGGCTTAGACATGCCGGTCTCTATCTGGTACTGAGCAGGAAAACACAGGCCTGGTAGCCCATCAAAGGCACCATCTTTTTCCTTCTCAGGTGCTTTGTTGCCTTTTGCCTTCACACCCTGTGTTGGCTTGTCCCCAGGAGTGAGGCTGCTTGACCCCCAGGTGACCCCGCAGGCCTAGGAATTGTTTTCATGTGACTCCCTGGCCTCCTTTCTCCCTGTTTTCTTGCCCATTGGTGGTACCGTTGCTGAACTTCTGCAGGATGGTCAGCATTTAATTGCCTTGTTCAGCTTATTCCATGAGTTCTTCTCCTGGGTTCTTACTTTATGCCAAGTACTGACCCTGCTGCCTCATCACCAGGTAGGCAGTGAGTAGTAGATATTCAGCGGCTGAGAGAAGGGGGCTGCTGAGGGTCAGAGCGCACTGTCCGTCATCCGGATGGTGGATGTGGTCACAGTACTGTCTGGCTTGGACTGCCGTGTCCTCAGTAGTGCTAGGGTGCTGTTCCTGTCATGGTGGTGGCAGGACGCTGGTGTGCCAGGACGCTGGTGTGCCAGGGCGCTGGTGTGCCAGGACGCTGGTTTGTCAGGGCGCTGGTGTGCCAGGACGCTGGTGTGCCAGGACGCTGGTGTGTCAGGGCGCTGGTTTGTCAGGGCGCTGGTGTGCCAGGACGCTGGTGTGCCAGGACGCTGGTGTGCCAGGGCGCTGGTGTGCCAGGACGCTGGTGTGCCAGGACGCTGGTGTGCCAGGACGCTGGTTTGTCAGGGCGCTGGTGTGCCAGGACGCTGGTGTGCCAGGACGCTGGTGTGCCAGGACGCTGGTGTGCCAGGGCGCTGGTGTGCCAGGACGCTGGTGTGCCAGGACGCTGGTGTGCCAGGACGCTGGTTTGCCAGGACGCTGGTGTGCCAGGACGCTGGTGTGCCAGGACGCTGGTGTGCCAGGACGCTGGTTTGCCAGGACGCTGGTTTGCCAGGATGCTGGTTTGCCAGGATGCTGGTGTTCCAGGACGCTGGTTTTCCAGGGCGCTGGTGTGCCAGGACGCTGGTTTGCCAGGACGCTGGCGCCTCCTGGGTTGTGATCCTAACAGAAATATGATTCTGATCCTTCTCAACCCTGACAGGAAGGAGGAGAGGGAGGGAGGGAGGGAGGGAGGAAGGAAGGAAGGAAGGAAGGAAGGAGAAACATTATTCCGTGTTAGAGTTAAGAGGTGACTGTCCCTGAATCTCTGTGGCCTTGAGAAGCTGTACTACTAAGGGCTTGAAGTTTCACACCCAGAGAGACCAAGTGTGTTCACGGAACCAGCGTCACGGGTGAATCCATCTGAGTGAGCGGTATCTCCATTAACAGCTGCTGGTACCGCAGCTCTCCTGCCCTTGTGCTCCCAAGAATAGCTGTGTCCTGACTGCTGGTGTTTTTGTAGAGTTTACTTGCCTTTAAAGTCCATGACTAGAAGCCTGCAGTATATATTCCTGTGTGTGTGGCTGGCTCATTCGGCTCAGTATGTACGTGAAAGTCTGTTATTCAATGTGGTTTACTTTCTTCATTCCTCGCCCTGGTGGTATCTAATTGTGTAGTTGCAGGGCACTTAGGTAGTCTTCAGTTCGTCTTTAATGCTGTGTATACATAGGACTTTCTAAAAACATTGAATTTTGTGTGTGTGAGTGCTTTTTCCTGCATATATATCTGTGCATAATTTGAGATCCTGGTGCCTGAGGAGGCCAGAAGAGACCTGGACCTGGACATATAGATAGTTGTAAACCAACCTGTGGGTACTGGGAATCAAACCTGGGTCCTCTGGAGAAGAAGTCAAGGCTCTTAACTGCTGAACCATCTCTCCAGGCCCTTAGTTTTCATTTTGAGTTTGTGCATGTGTATGTGCTTGTGTGTGTACAGTGCCTATGGTGATCGGAAGTGGTTGTTGGATCCTCCAGAGCTACAAGTACAAGCTGTTGTGAGCCTCGTGACATGGGTCCCGGGTACCCAACTCACATCTTGAGCAAACTGCTAAGCTCTCTAGTGATGTTGTGTGCTCACTTCAAACCCTCACAAGGTTGCAGAGATCCATGGGCAGTCATCTCTTAACTCACTCTAACATGGTCTGTCTAGGCCCCGTATTCACTTTTGACCTTCTAATAATTTCTATGTCTGTCTTTTGACATAGTGTGTTTTTTGTTCCTTCAGGGATCATTCAGCCATTTAGGTTCTGTGGAATGATGAGGAACAGACTAGACTTCTTTGGAAGCAGGGGTGTTGATTGTTTTTTTTTTGTTGTTGTTGTTATGGCCAAGTGATCTGCATACTTCCCTGTGATGCTCTGACCTACTCGGCAGGGACAGATGTTTTCCTGGGTCCCCTCTGGTGCGCATGTGCTGTGGGAAGGCTGGTCCCTTGGCTCAGACTCATTTTGTTTCATGGTACAGAAAGGGGTTGCAGAGGAGAAAAGAGCTTCCAGAGAGAGGTGTGTCTGGGCTACCCTGGAAACTGCCCCAACGCTTTGCACGCCAGATCTAGAGCCTGGGAAGGTGACATCCTGAAGGGACTGAGTGTGTAAGACCCAGTGAGTCGAGGGAGGTGAGCAGATGAAAACGGATGTGGTCTAGCTGGCTGGAGCTCAGAAGGAAAGAACAGTCTAAATCAGTCCACAAGGTCTGTCTTCTTGTCTTTTGAAAGTTTCGAAGCACAGTCCCTAGAGTGTGAATTGTAAGCCAGGAAGTAACTGAATGAAATTACTGAACTAGGGAGTGGAGTTGTCATAAGCAGTGTGAGCTATTCCTTTGCTCTGAGGGGTTCTGTCTTTGGGTCACAGCTCTATTTCTTTCTTGCCCCCGTGATCCCTCAGTTGGTTTCTCAGCTGTAAAATGGGGGTGCTATGATGTCCCATAAATTTGCTGTTCAGTTTAGTGCAGAAGCGTTCTCAGGGCGGACACTGTCACCATGGTCCTTATCCTTGGTGCGCCCCCACTCTTGTTACTAATATCAGCTGTCCGACTGATGCAATGTAATCACTTTCATCTTTAAAAAAAATTCATTATGAACACCCGATGGTGGCACATGCCTTTAATGCCAGCGCTTAGGCAAAGGCAGGCGGATTTCTGGGAGAGTTCAAGGACAACTAGATCTACAAAGTTCCAGGACAGCCAGGGCTACAGAGTGAGTTCTAGGACAGGTTCCAGAGCTGCAGAGAAACTCTGTCTCAAACAAACAAACAAACAGACAAACAAACAAATTACGAGACTAAGCATGTGGAATGCTACCCGAAACCTCAAGCTGCAGAGAGATGTAGAGAAGCAATTGTCCCCGTGTCCTTGGTGCCACCCAACAGCCACCGTTGGAAACTTGTTGTTTGTTTAGTTGTTTGCTGGTGTCAGCTCCAGAGACCAGTGGAGCTGAATTCAGAGCGGGAAGGAAGATCATTTTGCACGTTGTGATTTAAGGCATCACATTCTTAACTCTTGCTCAACGTTTTATAGTGTCTCGATGGGTCAGGGTTATCCGAGGGTCTCGGAGAGTGACTGACACCATAGACCACAGCCAGTCTGAGGTGTCTTTCCAGCCAGGCGTAGTGTAGGGGTGTCCTCCTCTGTCAGAGTTGTGGCAGAGTTCATGATCTAACAAGCCAGCCTCGTGTGAGAAGGGAGCCTGTTGAGGTGCCTGAGTCAGAAAGAGCAGCGCTTGTGAGCTTCCAACCCCAGCTCTCACATCTCCAGTGTATGGCTTCCATTTCTTCCTGTGTAGGAACCAAGAATTTGGGTTGAGACAGAAGCAGAGGCGGAGTATATGACCCCACTAAAGGTGATATTGAGTTTTGTGTACACTTCTTTTTCTTGATGGTAGCTTCTCTCCCGTACCTGTTCAGCATCAGAAGTCCTTGTCATAAGGGAGAGGGTGGTCTTATGTTGAAACTTGTGTTTGAGAGTAGAGAATAAGTGTCCAGACTGTAAGTGATACACGACTCTGAGTGTGTAAATCCGTTTCACACTAATATTACTTTAGCCAACTCCAACATGTGTGATTGTTCTCTAAAGGGTGTGTATATTTTTGTCTGAACTAAACAATGGGAGTAAAAGTCGTTGCACAGCCATGCACGATGTGGTTAGATGATGGAAATTATACTTAGGTTTATGTAGTTATGTACTTATTTATCTAATGCCCAGAATGCATTCATTGGGGTGGTTCCTACTCTCGATTCAGGGTACTTTTAGTAGCTTCCTCCTGAAGGAACATCCTTCTGTAGGCTGACAGAAGACAGTAGAACAGTTAACTCACAGGGCTACGATTTGTGCAAGGCTCACGGCCATAGTGACTTTATTGCATCTTGGGATTTTACATCCGTGAGGAAGGAATCAGGGCTCTTGTGTTTCCTTTCCTCTTGTGTTGAGGGATGAGGGAGGTCCTTGGTGAGAGGCTTATTTTCTGGGGGTTGTCATGGCTGGAAGGTTAATGTTTGTCTTTAAACTTTCAGTTCCCACATTGTAATCACACAGTTAATGTTCCATGTAAACGTTGGTTTGGTTTTGTCTAGATATTGAAGAAGTAAGTTTTTAAGAGCATCATTTGAAATACTAGCGTTACCTGGTGCATGTCTTAATCCTAGCACTTGGTAGGCAGAGGCAGGTGAATCTCTGTGAGTTATTTAGCTTGGTTTACATAGCACGTTCCAGAATAGCCAGGGCTGCATAGAGCCACTCCGTCTCAGACAACAACTGATCCCCAAAATAAGATTAAATATTAGCATTAATGTGGCATGTCTGTCATCCTAGCTCTTGGGAGGTCGAGACAGGCGGATTCTGTTTTTGAGGCTGCATTGGGCTACGTAGCTGGACACCATTTCCAGAAAAAAAAGCTGTGATTGGATTGCATGGAATTAACAAAATAAATATATGTATTAGATGGTGTTTTCTCTTAATCATCATGACTGTCTTGAGCCTAACAGCAGGAACAGCACAGGAAAGCCCTGAAACCATGTAGCGCTTGTCCGTTTGGCCTGGGAGGTGTTCTTGCAGCCTGGATATTGATGCTGTGTCATTTGTTTGCCTGAGAGCCTGATTAATGCCTTGGTCTCTCCTCCATGATGCTGGCTCTTGCTTTCTTGGACAGTGATGGCTGTGGTTCCAGGTTATAGCACTTTTGGGGATGGCTGGAACCCTGTGTAAGAATGGGTGAGGTAGGCCACCCTCTCCACCTATGCCTTGGCCTTCTCTCCAGTGGTGTAAGAAAGGTCACAGGATTGGATGGTCTCCACCCACACAGACCTACCTGTGTCTCCATGTCGCATTTCTGTAAGCAGGCATTTGTAGCCTCTGAAGTAGTGTCACTCCCCAAGGAAAGCACACCCATGACTCTGTCTCTGTGCGGTGTTTCCCTACCCCCTTGCAGTCTTTATCGCTTCATTCCGTGGGACTGAAGTTCTTAGCTCATGGCTGCTTTGTGTGGACCAATCATACTCAACGCAAATAAATTTTACCAAAACAACAAAAACTTTAAAAACAACAACAAAAGTAAAGATTGAAGATCCTTAATCTGAAATCTCGAGTGTTCCAATACCTAAAACTTCTTGAGAGGGACTGAATTTTGGATTTTGGAACTTTTAGGATTATAGATTTTTGGATTGGGGATAATCCATTGATCTAGAACCAGAGCCAGTTGAGGGCCTGTACGGGGAGACGTCACCTGTGCTGCTGGGGTGTCAGTGTCTCCTGGACGCCGGTCACAGTTCCTGGTCAGAATGGAAAATGTCTCGTGGTGTGACTCAGGCACCTAGGCTTCTCTTAGAATCAAGTGGAAATTTGTTTGGTCTTTTTACCTCTTCAAGTAAACACTTGTGGGTGTGAGGAGGGTTGGAGAAATTCAAGTGCTGTTGTTTGTCTTGCCAAAGCCGTAGGAGTCTCTTCTAGATCTTCAGTTTCTTAGGACGTTTTCAACCAGTGATGAGGAAATTCCTTTGTTGTCTGTGTAAGACAAGTGTGCTGGTGTATTGCTGCAGACAGAGAAAGAAACAGCTTGAATGTTTAACAAACAGAGAGAAAGAGAAAGGGGGAGAGGGAGGGAGAGAGAGACAGAGAGAGAGAGAGAGAGATAGAGAGAGAGAGAGAGAGGGTGAGAGGGAGAGAAGGGGGGAGAGTTTTCCTCTCAGGTCTTCATGCATTTATGTGTTTAATTAGAGGACCATACTTTCTGTGTAATGCTGCTAGTTATAAATTCCCTTTTCTTTCTCTCTCCCTCTGTCTCCTTACTTCATTTCTTCCTTCCTTTGGGGGCTGGTGGTTCCTACACCATGGTTTCAATGAACTAAGATGTTCCATTGCTTCAGACGTAGGAAACGGGGGGGATAGATATAAATGGTTTGTAAATCCCCCCAAATGCAGCAGTTCAGGGCTCTGTGCATCACTGTCAAAGGATCGAGGCTCTGCCCCTGGATGTCACCGTTCTTCGTACCCTGGCGCCTGTGAGCTTCTTCTGACAAAATCCAGAGCTTCAGTTCCGAGTAGTTTTCACAGCACCATGGAGGCTCGAGCAGCAAGTCGTAGGAGGTATCGCTGTAGAAATTATGGCGACTTTGAGGTGGCGGTGTGTAATTCCTGGCTAACTATAGTACAATAATGTCCTCCCCGTTAGCATTTATACCAAAACGCAAGTGTCACGGCACCGTCAGGTTTTCTTATCTGTTTTTTACTTTACTCCTCTCTTCGTCTGGCTCGGCCTTAGAGAGTTGGGGCATTTGACACTGTGATATTTAGATTTTAGAGAAAAGGCCATCAGCTGTCTTTCTGGGCTATTCTGGGCATTTTGGACTATATTTACTTTGGACCCAACTTCTCTTGCCCTTGTTCTTTGATTAGCTGTCCCTCCTCTTTGCCTTGGCCTCTCAGCTTGCTTGGAAGCTTTTCAATAATTCTGCACGTGGACGCCAGCTTTGTTCAACAAATAAGGCGTAGACTTTGAGAAGGGCTAGGACATGACGCCTCTGGAATCTTCAGGATTCCTGAAGCCGGGGAAACCCAGCTTCCGGTGCCTTGCGTTTAAAGTTGTTTGAGGAGGTTAACTCTGACCCAGGGACGTGTGGCTCGTGAGGCATTCGCCAAGGTTTTAGATAACTTGGTGGAATTTGAATTGCCTTATTCTTCTGTTTTGGAAATTGTACAGTGTATTCTTTGCTTAGACAGGTGAGCCTTTATACTATCCTAGGAAAATCCATGGTGTGTGAACTGGCTGCCCAAGGCAGAGATGACACGGGATTCAACAGAGACTCAGGTCCAGGACTGTGCAAAAGTGACTCATGGGGGAAGTGTGAGCCCAAGACAGGTACACCTCATCCTCTGAGTCAGGCAGAGGTAGCCATGGGCAACGGGAATGCACCTGGACCTTCTCAACAAGCAAAAAAACAGTAGTAGAGGAGCTAGGTGTGGTAGTAGACACCTGTAATCATAGCACTTGGAAGGCTGAGGCAGGAAGATGGTGAGTGTGGGGCCACACTGGCTTATGTATACGTAGTAAGGCCCTGTCTCAAAACGACAGTATCACCATCCTGTTACAGGGCAGTGTGTGCAGCCCAGATGTAGAATGTGTACCTGGCATGCACAAGGCCCTCAGTTTAGTCCCCGGCAGCAAAGGGAAAAAGATATATATTAAAACGTGTGTGTGTGTGTGTGTACACACATGTATATATACTTGTAAGTTTGTATATATAATGAAACTATTAGTAATAATGTCACCTAAGAAGTGGCATATGTGTCAATGATTGGCACAGAAACCTCAGCTGAGGTCTTTTGTCTTTGGGATTTTGAGACAAGGACTCACTGTATACCCAGGCTGGCCTCAAACTCACAAATTTCCATCCTCAGCTTCCTGCTTTCCTGGGATTACACGTTTCTGCCATGTTGCTGGCTTGGCCAGTTATCTTTTTAATTCTCTTTAACCTTATTTTTATTTCTTGAGTGTGTGTATGTATACCATGTATATACCACGTGTATGTATACCACGTATATGCCTGGTACCCATGGAGGTCAGATGAAGGTTTTGGATCCCCTAGAGCTGGAGTTACAGGTGGTCGTGAGCCACCCTGTGGGTGCTGGGAACTGGATCCGTGCCTTCTCGGCTCCTCGGCCAATTATCTTCGTGACTTTGTTTATTCTGTGGAGCTTAGGATGCATGCCAGGGTCTCCTGGAGTCAGAGTGGCAGGTAAGGCTAGGTTGGCGCATTCATGTCCAACTGGGCCCTTAACTATGTTCTGTGTTGATTTTACCAGAGGCTTCCACTCACACTGGGCCTCACCTCCCCACGGTTGGGAAAAGCTGACACCCGACCAACAAGCAGGAAATGATAGCCGTGGCAGGCCTTCCATCAAGGGCCTTCTCACAGAGAGAACAACACACCCCAGCCCACAGCACTCCTGGCCACGGGACCAGGAAAACAGCAAGCTCTCCTTTGTAAGGCTGTGAGTGATTCTGACCACTGGTGGCGCAGGCTCTGGGGCTGGGTGTTGCTTCTCAGTCTGTAGTTTCTCAGTCCGTGGCCAGGCCTAGTCTTGGGAGATAGCCGGGGGTGAGGTTCTGCTCTACCGACCTGATGGAATTAGGGGTTCTTGTCTGTTGTCACCGCATGGAAGCGAAGGTCTATAAAGTTGGCATGCACCTGAAATGACTGTTTTTCTCAGAGGAAGGGCAGAGTTAATTTCCTGCCAGCCTCTAGTCACGGAGTTCTTGTCCATCAGTCCCTACTTCACCATGCTCTATGTGTTTCTGTTTAGGCACCGTTTAATAGCTGACTCATTAAGAGTGAGCACTCGGCCAAGTGCATTCTGACCCATGGCTGTACGAAACGTGGCTAAAATACATACTGTTTGTCCCCTGGTTACTCAACTCTCTTGACTTAGGCAACCTTTCAGCACCGAGGGGGGGCACTTTGAAACAGTAAAGTCCTCAGTGACAAGCACACCAAAGGCAAAATCTTCAGGATACACCTTGGGAAGGGCATTTCTCAGCATGAGGGCAAAGCTGAACCAAGAGGCGGAGCCTCCATTGCCTGGAATATGCATGAGGGTGATCGCCAAGGCCCATATTCCCCGCCTCTCTCAGCTGGAACCATCCTGAAGGTACCTAGAGTAGTAGTTTGGGTTTGCAAGATGTTAGCGCTGGGGCAGGTTCATAAGCAAGACTGTGAAGACCCGTGAGTAAAGGGACCCCAGTTGCTGGGCCTGGATCGCCCTCCCCCAGCAGACCAGCTATACAGGTCATGTGGCCCAGAAGCAGTTCCCCATAGAAGCTAAAGGTTGTGAAAGGAAATGACATTCCATCCCAGATCTTATCTGCCTAAATTGTTTCCTGCAGATTAACCATTCATTTCACCAAGGTTTATCATGGAGCCTGTGTGTGAGAAACTGGGTCAGGGGCTTTGGAGTATGCAGAGATAAGCAGAACATCAGAGCCTTTGTCTGCTGGAGAGAAAGACGCGGGCGGGTGGGCGTGGGTTTCTGCTCTGATTTCCACAAGTCAGAGTAAAGTGGGCATCCAGACGACTAAAACCAAACGCTGCCCCAAACCTGCTGTAATTTAGCCTGAGCCTTGAAGGACACATCTGGAGATCAGAGCAACACACTGGGCTGAAGATTAGGCCAAGTTAGGGGCAGTTCCTGACAGAGGAAGTAGCGTGAACCAAGGCCCTGAGGCAGGAGCTCACAGAAACAAGTGTTGAGGGGCCAGGCGCAGGTCCTAGACCATAATAGCAAGGTGTAGTGGGGACTGTAGAGAAACACTGTGCCTTTCTACTTGAGTTTTCTTCTCTGGCTACCAGCAGCTGTGACAGGTTTCTTAGAATAAGGGTGTCATGTGACAGCAGTTGGCAGCTTCTAAACTCTGTAAACGTACGTGCTGTTAGTACTTAGACTAATTAATTAAGCACTCATTACAACTTTTTTTTAAGGTCAGTGCTTTTAGTATTACAGCTTATAGACAAGGAAACAGAAAGAACAGAGATGTTAGGTAACTTCCTTAGAATTCACAGCAAGTTAAGAGGACCTCAGGAAGTATTACTAACTCTGTTTTTTTAACCTGGGATTAGTTTCTGGGTGTTCTAAGCTGCTGGCAGAGTTCCATGTGTGCTGGTGTGTACATTTGTTTAAGATGGGGCCTACGCTTAAGCCATGCAGTCCCTGCTGTGTACGGTTCTCCATCTAAGGACTTGGCCTCTGCTTTTGATGTCGTACTGCCCAGAAGGAAAGGAAATGTCAGAACAACCGGCAGGAACTCTTAGACCTGGAACAGCGTAGTGAGGGACAGGTATACATTCAGTGAGTACTTCCCAAGGTAGACCAGATGGAAAGTCCTTCAAACTTGAGGCCATTGGAAGACTAGCGAGCTTGCCTCTGATGAGCAGAAGTTCTTCTCCTAACCCCAGCAAAGCTAAGTACGCTGAGCTCTTGCCTTAGAAGAATGCCCGGATGCTCCTCTACACTCAACTAGACCAGCTTGTGTGCTACAACTACAAACTGGGCATTCCCTAACTGTGCACGACACTGGGAATCCCTTGGAGCCAAGGAATCCAGACAGGTCCCGGGATGGATGAGGGTGTCTAAAGAGCTGCCCCATTTGTATAACCTCTGCAAGTTAATATCTTGTTCCAGTACTTTAAATGTTCGTTTTAAAAAAATGTGTATGGGGCTAAGATATTGTGTCATGAAAATGTTAGAACTTGAGAGCTGGACTCCCTGCTTCCTATAGTTTATTTTTCTTAATGATTTCCTGGTCTTTGTTTTCTTATTTTTAAAGAATCAAAGGTATTCTCTTATGTAGCCTTGATGTTGTTATACAATAAATATTCAATCTTGTCATCTGTTTATAGCTACTAGGATGGCTAGCTATTTTTGGTTGTCAACTTGACTCCATCTGGAATTAACTAAAACCCATGCAGCTCACTACACCTGTGAGGGATTTTTTTTTCTTAATTAAATCATCTGTAGTGGGAAGACCCTCTTTTAATCTGGATCTTTTGAGGTGGGATGTGGAAGAAGGATGCTTGCTCATTGCCTGCGTCTCTCTTGCTGGCCAAGTCCATTCCTTCACTGGCATTAGAGGCTACTTCTCTAGGACTCTTGGCTTATACTGAAGCCCAGCTGGGACATCCAGCCTTATGAACGGAACAGCTACTGGTGGTTGTTCCATTGGTAGACAGCCATTGTTGGACTAGCTGGACCACATATATATATGCATAAATACAATTCATTCTATATGTTCTGTTCCTCTAAAGAGCACTGATTAATGGAACCACTAAATCATTATATACTGTCCATCTTCAGGTTTTCCTATATGTTCTGAAAATACCTTTTACCTAAGTTTTGCTTAGCTTTGTGGATTTGATCAAGGATTTGGTCAGAGACCATGAATTGCAGTTGGCCTCATATCTCTGTAGTCACCATTTTGACCTTTCATGATCTCTCTGCCTTTTTAAATTAATATGTGTGTATACACACACACACACACACACACACACACACACACACACACACACACACATATCGTTTTGTGATGCTAACATGTTTACTTCCAGAAAGTTGTCTAGTAGAACATTTAATAACCTAAGATTCATTTGACCTTTGCTGTCCTTGTGGAGAGATTCAGGTCTAACATTGCTGGCCAGCCTATATAGCCTCTCTTGAATGTGTACGGTATTAGCTAGGCAGTTTTCCACTTGGGGGTGACTCTTCGACCACCTGCTTACCCTCTTCTCTGACAACCCTTTGCCCTGTGGCTTTAGTGCCTGTTCCCGATCCCTATGTGGATGGAATTGCTGTGTTGCAATATGGTAATGAAAGTTCTGATGCCACTTTATTGATAAAGTGTTTCTCTCTCCATCCTCTGTTTGGGAAAACTTACGGCCCCAAAGACTGAGCACATGGAACTAACCACTGGGACACCTGGAATGCTGTCTCTTCTGTGAGAGTGGGCTTAGAGGAAACTTTTATAGGGGTGTGAATGTGCGTGGGGTGAGAGCTCTTTCTATTTTAGAGGATTTTTAAAGCTTAAAATAATGAATATTGAGGTAGACAAGGAGACTGCAAGTCAATCAGCATCCAGATTCCCTTCTAAACAGAGAATGCCGTGATAATGAGATTAGTTTCCTTTCCAAAGCCACAAACTGGAGAGATGACCTCGGTGCCTCAGAAGTAGTTGCTTTATCAAGTGCATTGTACTGAAATAAAATGACGTTAAATCCACGAGGTTCGTTTGAAAGATGGGATAAGACGGAAATTGTTTAGCAAGGAGACTTCTTGATCTAGGCTAATCATCTTCAGGGGGTTTATCCAAGGGCCTTTGCACCCCCTCGTTGAAGACATTCAGCACTGTTATCTGATGGGGATTTTGTTTCTTCTGAAAGCTGACCATTGTTCTCTTTGACTGGGACTAGGGGGTAGCAGGAAAAGACTCCTGGAAAGCAATGCAACATAAAACCCACCTGTCATTTTGAAATTAGATACCGTGTGCACCATGTAAATTCATCACTTGCAGTTCATAACAAAACAGTGTGCTTTTGAACAAATCGGCTGCCCCTCCTAACTACATCCTTCTTTAATATTGAAGTTAGAGTCTTAGCTTTCTCCAAATATTCAGTTAGCATTGGCTTCTTTCTTATTTTTTTATCTTTTGGGGAAGTTTGAAACAGTGTTTCTCTATGTATGTAGCTTTGGCTATCCTGGAACTGAATATGTAGACCAGGTTGGCCTCAAACTCACAGAGATCTTCCTGCTGGGACTAAAGGTGTCGCCAACATGCCTGGAAGATGATTGTTCTTGTGTCTAAATAGCTTTGAACTCACACCTGCTCTTGAATCATGAATTTGCGTTGAAGTCTTGAGAAAAAGCTTTAGCCCTTGTTTGTTGGCAGATAACCCCACACACCTTACTGGGGTTCTTTTCATAGGTGATCTGTAACATAGTCACATTAACATGGCATACTTGTGTTTGCAGGGAGCTGAATAGCTTAAGTTTGATCACTTTTTATGCTGTATTCAAGATTATATTACAGTATTATAAAATCTAAAATATGATTGCGTAAGTTATACCTAGCTATTTCGAGCAAATCATCCTTCATTTCAAGGTTGAGACACTTGAAGGAAAGGATATAATTTTTAGTCATAAGGTAATAGATCACAAAATTTATTGATTAATGAGATTAGCATGTTCTTGAAAATGATAGTAATTCTATAGGAGACTTGAGGACTCAGCCAAACTCTTTTCTTCTGGTGGCCTCTTGCAGTCCACGCTTACTCCTTTTGGTACCAGCAGTGACCAGTCCCTCCCCTCCCCCACATACATAGCATTGGAGGACCTGCTTTATTTGGACCCATAACATATTGGACTAAAATGGATGAGGTCTGCTGGAATGTTTCCTATTGCTAAATTCATTGTCTTGTTTCTGGTATGTGGCATGCCACATAATCCCAGAGGTTAGAAGGAGTATGCAGAAGCCAGGCATCTTACTAAAGAAGTGGGCTTGTTCTTCTGTCCAGGGGAGGCGTGGACCTGATGAAAATAGCCACCCCTGTTCAACAATTCCTGCTGTCCTCACCCTCCTCAATAACCATAGATCTCTGTTACCTGAGTCCTCTCCCAGCAAATTACTTTGATTTGGGTTGAAATATACTTGTTGAATTCAGAAGGCTGAATTCTTAGAAAACTTAGGTAGTGTTTTGCTTCCTAGATAGTATCCCTTCCCCCCACATCTTTGTACTGTGTTTTGCTCCATTTTGTCTATTTTATGTGTGTTTTACTCATTCTTCACTAACTCAAACCCCATTTACAGAAGGCGGCATGTATCCCCCAGCCTCCCACCGTGGTGGGGTGGTTTGGGTTGTGTTTGCAGGAGAAGGCGGCTGTATCCCCCAGCCTCCCACCGTGGCGGGATGGTTTGGGTTGTATCCCCAGCCTCCCACCGTGGCAGGATGGTTAGGGTTGTATCCCCAGCCTCCCACTGTGGCGGGATGGTTAGGGTTGTATCCCCCGGCCTCCCATCGTGGCGGGATGGTTTGGGTTGTACTTCCTGCAGGAATTGAGCAGGTTTAGAGCTGCCACTCATGGTCCTGGTTCCAACATCACATATGTGTTGTTCTCAGGTGCCCCGCATGCTGGTGGTAGTAGGTGGCTGGTCCAGAAGGAGGCGAAGGTTAGAAACTCCCCTTAGGGGCTCCCAGACTTGATTTCCTCGTTTGTGAGGTGGAGGAGAGAACAACACATACCTCTGAGGGATGGTTGAACAAGGGGCTTCCAAAGTTTAAAAATCTGGGGCTGTCAGGCAGTGAGTCATTCTTGGGGTTGGATTCTGTTGCCTCTGAGAGAATGTATCTTCCTTGCTGCCTTCTGGTGCCAGCTGGTGGTGTCTTGGCTAGAGTGTTCTCTCCTCAGTAGGGAGAAGACTTGTGTCCTCAGCCAGTGGAAGACCCACCGCAAGTTCAGGCAGGATGTGTTATATGAGTGAGAACCGTCCTCCCCGTGATGGATGGGCACCGCTGAGGAGGTCTCCAGGGAGCTCTTGGCTGCTTGACCAATCTCCTGCTGAGAAAACAAGAGTGAGTTAGGAGCATGTAGCCTTGGCATCAGTGGGCTTTGCTATTTACTCCCAAAGAACCCAAGCTCACGTGCCCCAAATAGCCCAGCTACAGCAGAGTGCTAGGCCCATTGACATCAACACCACACAACCATATTGACGTGGCTGTGGTTCTACTTGCTGTTCCTACCCTCACTCCTCCCTCCAAACTCCTTGGTATCTTTCCTGCAGCCCCACCCTCTCCCCAATCCTAGTCTCCTGGGGCTCCCAGGTAGTGAGGCTCCACTGTCAATCCTCTCTCCCCCGTCCTTCCCCCTGCTCTCCTGGAGGCTTCTCTGTGCTCACCATAACTTCATCTTCCCGTAGCCTTGGAGGATACTCTGGGGCCTGACAGCTATCTTTAGTTTTTGGCGTTTTATGCTTGGGCAAGTCTTGACAAATGCCATGCTTTTCGTGCCTGACCCAGGCTGTATATGGAGGAGGCACACTGGTCAGGTGGACGTATTCCTTCTGAGTAGATTCAGGGTGCAGAGGGCTGTCATGTTGGCTACCTTTTTCTTTTTCTAGAAATGTCTCGAGTTTCTGTACTAGGTTGTCCAGTTTGCAGGGGGTCAGTTTTGTCCTGTCTTTTGGCCACCTATCCATCCACTGCCATTGGTCGTTTAGATCCAGATTAGCTAGAGCGTCTGCTTGGTCAGAGCTCACATTGGTGTCCCAGGCCAGCGAGATGCTTAGCTTGCAGAACTGCTCCCTGTCCTCCTTCATCTGGTCCTGTTTCCGGAAGAGTCTCCTCACACTCCCTGTCCCCCAGGAACCCTGGTTAGGAGGGAGGAGGTGGAGGGAAGGATCCCCAGAGGCTGTCTCTTCGCAGGAGGCCATCTCTTCGCAGGAGGCCATCTCTTCGCAGAAGGCCATCTCTCCGTAGGAAAATGTGGTCTCAGTGGGGAAGTAGCCAGTTGAGAGGCTCTGGTTGGATTTGCAGTCGGACACAGAGTCCTCTGTGCCGCTGTCGTCACTGCTGGAGGGAGAAGTTGTCATGTCTTCCTTGACTCTGGGAGCTTCAGAAAAAAAATATCAACACGTCATGTCGGAGAGGAAAGAGTCGTGTGAGCCATCCCTCTTTCTGTCCAGTCTAGTCCATCTGTGTGTATTTTCTGACCCTGTAAAAACATCTCATAGTGTGACAGACATCCTCTGGGCATCTCTTCTCGGAGCCTCTCGTTTGCTTGACAGTGTTTGCGAGAACTGTGTCATAAGAGGGAATATTGAAGAAGACAGGAGGGTGTGGGTGGAGTTCAGTATGCTTTTGGTTCCCGATCCTGAGATCAAGGTAACCAGTTTCTTAATAAGTATGTATTATCTGTGCACATATGGGTATATATGCATGTTTTTCACATCAACAGAAATTTACTATTAAATGTATAATAATACATGGCTACTCTGTACTCTTAACTATTTTCTTATTAAATAGCCTATTAATATTTAATTTTCATTAAATTGCCTACTAATTTCTTACTAAGCAGTGTATCAATAATCCTTAGCTTAGATTATTAAGGACCACTAGGTTACTTAAGTCTCTTTAAGTGGTATGTGGGGTTAGTGAACCAGGGATCACAAACATATAGTTTTATAATAGTTGATACAGATTGCTTCTTGGAAAGGTGACTGCCACCCAAGCACCTATCTTCCCACCATCTAATAACATCTTTATTCTGCATTTTCCATGATCCCCCTGTAAATCGCACTGGAAGTCCACACACACGCACGCACACACACACGCACACACGCTCCTTGCACATGCCTCTGTCATCCCCCGAGGAGGGCTGCCCACAGGAGACGGGCGCTTCCAGCTCCCACGACATACGTGAGGGTGTCAGAAACCCTCCAGACCCCGCGGCTTAGTGATTTAAGCCCAACCGCTTCTGAGAAGTTTGTGTTCCAGGACTGTTGGTTACCGCGGCAACAGAGAACCAAGCTGATGGTCAGAAATGTGTAAAGGGACAGGATCTATCCCTTCGGTTCCAGAGTATTCTCTGCATATCCTACAGTAGGCTGGACTCACTAGGATCCTTCCCAAAGGTTTCCCTCCCCCGAGATCACAGTTAAGGCTCACCATGGTTCACCACGTGTGACGCTTTGGTTTTCACTGCTGTGCTGGCCTCCATCTCTAGGTCTGTTAAATTAGGTGGTTGTGGGTGTTGATGGCATGATACAATACAGTCTTTGCTGAAGGCCGGAGAAGCACTTTCTGCTGTGCAGCAGATACAGCTTAGCGTGGCCCTCAGACTGCCCTAGGCATCATCGTCGACTGCGGACCACGTAGCTGTGTGCTGGGTCTTGTGATGACCCCTTTACCCAGTTCTGAGTTCTCCTGGAAGGAACTCCGACTGTAACCATCACCGATTTTCTGAGGAAGGAACCGAGGTGCAAGTGGTTCTCTGCATGGTCACCTTCCTAGACCATATCCTCAGGAACCTGGATTCAGACGGGCTGTGCACATCCTGTCTCCGTGCACCTCCTCCTTACAACTGGGGAAAGTGAGTCAATCCACAAGCGAAACCACATCCTGGTTCCTCGGTGAGCGTCATGCTCCAGGAGACACGTTAGCTCTGCAGGTGCCCTACACGAGGACCACTTGTGCAAGGAAAGGCGTAAAGTAAGCACCCAGTTTCCTCCTCTGCGCCACACGGGCTAGGGCCTAGAAGAGTATTCCTCAGGCTTTCCTTGTGTGCACCGAAGAGGGGTTAAGGTGAGGCGAAGCTGTGCTGCCTGCTTCCCCTGGACACAGGGCGCTGTGCACCAAATATGAACACCATATATGAACAGCAGAGAGAAGAACGTGGCCCTACAAACAGAAGGGCTCCAGAGAGAGCCCAGAGAAATCTGCATGTTCCATTTTTACCCTCCTTTGCTCCCTGGTGTCCTCCCTTCTTCCTTCCTCCCCTCTGGAGCTCCACTCTGCTTCTCTTCTTACACATGTGCACGTACGCGCGCACGCACACACACACACACACACACACATACACACACACACACACTCACACTTTCCTCATTTTAAATGCACAGTTCAGGTTGTGAAAGTCCCTGAAACTTACTGTGTCTCTAGCTTCCGAGAATAAAAATGATAGTCACTAATAATAGTTTACTATATATATTTATTTAATATGTTAATAAACATATTAATATATGCATAAATTTATTCAGAGTTTGGAAAATCCATCTTCATATCTCCCTTAGAATGGCGTTCTATGAGTTCTACATGACACCCCAGCTTTTGTCTTCTGTCAATCAGGGGTTTGGGGTCTTCAGCAACAATACCTATTTCATTTTTCTTTGTCCGTCCCCCCCACCACCACCACCCCAGACAGGGTTTCTCTGTAGTATTGGAGCCTGTTGTGGAACTCACTCTGTCGACCAAGCTGTTCTCGAACTCACAGAGATCCACCTACCTCTGCCTCTGCCTCTGCCTCCCTAGTGCTGGGATTAAAGGTGTGCGCCACCACTGTCTGGCCTATGTTAGTTTCTTAGTTGGACTCGCTGGTCTGGCTTCTATTGTGCTACCATTTTAATGTCTCTTGAAGCAAGACCACCCGTAATAAAACTCGAGACTTCAACAGTGATAGTGTGCTGTGAACTTCAAGTAGTTTAGGCTGCAAGCCAGCGATAATAGTGCCTGAGAACTGGAACATTTCCTAAGGTCATTGACTTGATGGGACTGGGAACCTAAATTTGTAGAGAAGAAGCTTCCTATTTGATGATTATAATTTTTGTGTCATTTTGACCAGGGGTTTCCAGATACGTGATTAACACTATTGTGGTGTGTCTGCTCCTGCCAGCTTGGCACCAGCCAGCACAAGCCTGAGACTGCAGGCTCACAGTAAAGCACTCTCAGGGTTAGTGTCCTCGCAGAGTCCACAGCGAGTGTGGGAGCGCTTTCTGCCATCCAGAGGAAAGAACCAGAAGGAATCTTTTGTCTGGGTTTGTAAAAAGAACGTTACCTGCTCTGGACACGTGGACAGAGTGCTGGCTGACAGGTCTCCCGTTGACAACTCTCTAATTGGGCAGTGTTTCTACCAACACCAGAAATGTTTGAAGGGGAACACTGGGGGGATGTAGGCTCCCCGGTAAACCCAAAGCCAAAGAGTAGAATTTCCTTAAGAGACTTGTAGTGAAATGCTTAAACTGCGGAAGCTCTTCCTCCTATCATGTCCTCAGGGCACTGTGAGGGAAATGGGTGTGAAGTGAGGGCCGGCAGAAAGGTCCAAGGCTGAGTATTAAGAAGGAATCTAACTAGAGGCCAAGGCGCTGGCACCCAGTTCCCAAGTTAACCTTATAGAGAGTAGAGCTTGGGCTTGGGGGTGTAGCTCAGTGGTAGAACACTTGCCTTGCCTATGTGGGACCCTCTATTCAGTGTTCCGCACCACCGAAGTACAGCATCAGGAAGGAGAGAGCCTGCCTACACCACAGAAGTACAGCATCAGGAAGGAGAGAGCCTGCCTACACCACAGAAGTACAGCATCAGGAAGGAGAGAGCCTGCCTACACCACAGAAGTACAGCGTCAGGAAGGAGAGAACCTGCCTACACCACAGAAGTACAGCGTCGGGAAGGAGAGAGCCTGCCTACGGTGCTTCTTGTATTTTGGGAAATCAAACACATGGTAAAAAGTATCTGAGAAATAAGTGAAAATGGCTGTGAGTAGCAGCAGGCAGCATGAGTACCTGTTATAAATAATAATTATTTTCAGCTTCGTTAGAAGGGACCCGGAGTAAAGCAGACAGGGAGCAGGCAGGGCTGGGGTGCGTGAGGCCGGAGTAAAGCAGACAGGGAGCAGGCAGGGCTGGGGTGCGGGAGGCAGGAGGCAGTTGACTGGCTCTGTCTGTCTCTGGCTGTTGTCACTGAGTACCACAAAGCCCTCCCTCACAGGCCCTCTCCGGGCCTTAACACCCTTCTGCTTCCCTCCCACATCTGCCTGCCTGCTCGGCGCTGCCTGTTTCTCCCCAGCCCATTAGCACAGATAAAGCTTTTTCTGCATTTCCCGAGGCTAAGACAAATGAAGCCCTGGGAGGCTCCCCACCTCTGGCTCAGATCTCCTGCAGCATCTGTGAATAGATGCTGTTGTGTGCGCGCACAATGGCCTCCATTCATTTGAGGACTGCGGCGCACATCCCTGGGAAGACAGTTCATTGCTGCAAGTGCATTGGAGGCTGGTTAATGAAAATGATATTGATTGACAAATACTATAGATGAGTCTTTTAAAAATCTCACAGAGTTGAAAATGAATGCTAAAAATGATGTTTTAAAAGCCTCCACAAAATACTTAAGAAAAATCAGAAGCATCAGGATAAGTGTTTTAGGGGAAGTATTTTAAATCCTCTTGAAAACAGATCTTTCAGGGAGTCAAGATAATTGGTAGTTGCCTGGAGCTGGGGCCGGGTATGGTGTTCCCTGCAGATGGGCAAGGCGACAAACCATCTGTTAGGAGAAGGCAGTTTGAGGCGCAAGTGTGATCATTAACTTTTAATTTTCTAATAGGTGCATAAAAAGAGGAAAGACTCGGGTACAGTTATTTTTGCTGTACTTCAGGCAATTCATATACAATATTGTAATTTCACATAAGATAAATGTAAAAGTATTAATCTCTTTTGCATTTTCTCAACCAAATCTTTGATGTCTGGTAAGTTTGTTTACGTTCAGATCATACCCGGTTTGGGCCTGCACAGTCCTCAGCTTCTATGCTCATGTACATGGTGCCTCCGCTGAGCAACAAGTCTCAACAGTGTTAGTAGCAGTTACATGACTGTAAGCGTTGTTAGGGTTTATTGGACTGGACATGTTAACAGGTAGCTTTGGTTATATAGATTGCATTTCTTTTTTCCTTTTTTTTTTTAGTTTATTTTTTAATAGGAATTTTTGAGACAGGATTTCTCTGTGTAACAGCCATGGCTGTCCTGGAACTAGCTCCGTAGACCAGACTGGCCCCAAACTCACAGAGATCCACCTGCCACTGCCTCCCGAGTGCTGGGATTAAAGGCCTTCACCACCACCACCCAGCTGTAGATTATGTTTCAGTTAAAAGTATTCTGGCAAGCCTGCACTAGCCAATGTATGTTCCCTCCACGAATATGGATCAATGCTCGCCTGGAAGTGGAATTTGACAAGCCTGTTGTCAGATCCAAACAAGGAAAAGTTACCCACAAGCTCGTGTTTTCATAAACGTGGGGAGTATGTGTGGGCGAGTGAGAGCGTGTGTGCTCACTTGCCCGTGTGTTTCTGTCACCCGTGGCTCATGTGCATCTTAGCTTAGAAAGGACTGGTGGGAATTTAATTAGACTGTGTGGTGTTTAGGAGGAGGATTGGCGTGTGTTTGGCAAGATAAAGACAGGCACAAGTCTCTTCGAGAACACTCGGTGGTAATTTTTGTAAACAGACTGTCATCTTCTCTTTTTGTTTTACAGCCAATTATTTTTTTCCCCAGTCGTGTTAAAAATCACTTGTCTCTGACTTTTTTCTGCGTCTCTTCTGTACATCTTTGGGTGATTGTTTTGACTGGCTGCCAGCAGGTACCTGGGGGTGGAGGAAGGTGGAGCTCCTGGGCACGGAACATGTTGGTTAAGAACAAGTTTAACCTTCATGGCTAAGGGTGGGATGGTTTTGGGGTGGGACATGTTGCACTACTTGTAAGTCATATTTGATAGCTATCTGGATGTCTTCCCTTGTGTCTTGACATTCACGTTTCCATTTTGTCGAAGCTTACAGAAACTCTGGCAGGTGACAGATGACTTAAGGAGAGTAGACCAGAAAATACCTCCAGTGTGGTATTATGACATCTGGGCTGAAACTAAAGTCTGGTAATCTTGAGATGTAATTCCGTAAGTTATGTGATAGGAAGACTAGCCCACTGTATTCACAGATAAATCCAGAGTGAGCACGGGACCTACCTGGTGGTTGTTTGAAGACTCAGAACCCAGAGACTGCATTTAAGAAGTGCACCACGTGCTAAATTACCCCTTTGGTTTAGTGTAGCGTCCGTCCCAGTGTTCTCTTAAACCCGGAGGCAGTTGATCCAAGGTTAATTATCAAGATGAATTTCATCTACAGGCATAAAAATTAAATTCTGATGTGTCTTGAAAGTATGGATTCTAATGCCCTATTCCTAGGAATTTCTTTGTGGTTAAATAGACAAGGAACAGGATCTTCCAGGTAATTGTGCGTGGTGAGATGGGGGTCTTCCTCTGGAGCCCAGGCTGGCCTGAGATTCGTGATCCTCACAGGGTCTTCTTCTGGAGCCCAGGCTGACCTGAGAGTCATGTTCCTCACAGGGTCTTCCTCTGGAGCCCAGGCTGGCCTAGGATTCATGTTCCTCACAGGGTCTTCCTCTGGAGCCCAGGCTGACCTGGGAGTCATGATCCTCACAGGGTCTTCCTCTGGAGCCAGGCTGACCAAGGATTCATGATCTTCACAGGGTCTTCCTCTGGAGCTCAGGCTGGCCTGGGAGTCATGATCTTCACAGGGTCTTCCTCTGGAGCCCAGGCTGGCCAAGGAGTCATGATCCTCACAGGGTCTTCCTCTGGAGCCCAGGCTGGCCTGAGATTCGTGATCCTCACAGGGTCTTCCTCTGGAGCCCAGGCTGACCTGGGAGTCATGATCTTCACAGGGTCTTCCTCTGGAGCTCAGGCTGGCCTGGGAGTCATGATCCTCACAGGGTCTTCCTCTGGAGCCCAGGCTGGCCAAGGATTCATGATCTTCACAGGGTCTTCCTCTGGAGCCCAGGCTGGCCTGAGATTCGTGATCCTCACAGGGTCTTCCTCTGGAGCCCAGGCTGGCCAAGGATTCATGATCCTCACAGGGTCTTCCTCTGGAGCCCAGGCTGGCCTGGGAGTCATGATCTTCACAGGGTCTTCCTCTGGAGCTCAGGCTGGCCTGGGAGTCATGATCCTCACAGGATCTTCCTCTGGAGCCCAGGCTGGCCTGGGAGTCATGATCCTCACAGGGTCTTCCTCTGGAGCCCAGGCTGACCTGGGAGTCATGATCCTCACAGGGTCTTCCTCTGGAGCCCAGGCTGACCTGGGAGTCATGATCCTCACAGGGTCTTCCTCTGGAGCCCAGGCTGGCCAAGGATTCATGATCTTCACAGGGTCTTCCTCTGGAGCCCAGGCCGGCCTGGGAGTCATGTTCCTCACAGGGTCTTCCTTTGGAGCCCAGGCTGGCCTGGCAGTCACGGTTTCCTTCCAGGTCATTTTTCTGCTTGTTGATTTCACCTTGAGAAACAGCTGGCCCAGAATAAGCAGATGTTGTGGTTAATTCCAGTGAAAAGCAGGATCTCTACTGTGAATGTGTGCTCAGATCAGGTGGGCAATGCCACAGGCAGTTGGCTCAGGGCAGGGGTAAGATTTGAGTTTTGGAGAGACAGACCTGAGATCTCACAGGAAGGGCTGCATTGCTGGGGAAGGGCGGTTACATAGATGTTGAATGCAGCTTTTAAGGATCAAGGACTCTTAGTGGAGAGTAAAATTCAGCAGATAGATGGAAGCAGAAGGAGACCTTATTGGGAATTGTCAGTGGTTTCGGGACTGGAGTACGTTTCCTTGTCGTCCTGGGTCATGGTTGTCCTTGTCACCACACGGTTTTCCCACTCCACCCTTAGAGTTTCTAGTTTCAGTAGGTCTGGGTGGAGTCTGAGAGTCTTTGGTCTTAATGGACTGGGTGTTTTATGAAAAAAATCCACAGATTATGAAGGGAACAAATTATAGTAGCAATACAGGGAAGGGATGATGCTTAGTCCGTCATGTGATCTTTTTTGTTTTAATTTATTTATTTATTAAAGATTTCTGCCTCCTCCCCCCCACTGCCTCCCATTTCCCTCCCCCTCCCCTTATCAAGTCCCCCTCCCTCATCAGCTCGAAGAGCAATCAGGGTTCCCTGACCTGTGGGAAGTCCAAGGACCACCCACCTCCACCCAGGTCTAGTAAGGTGACCGTCATGTGATCTTGACTACTTACCCTTTTTTCTTTCCTGTGAAACTCCTTTCCTCTCAGAGCAACTGGTCTCATCAGAACTATTCTGGGGGTGGGACAGGAATGCGGCCGTGGAGAGTAGTTTAAAGACTCAGTTTTAGAAACAGCTTGTAGGCTCGGTGCTTCTGAACCCCTGATCGTCATTGCATTTTCCAGTTTTATTTTTGAAAATGTAAATCTAGCCTGTTTTATTTCAGTACCCACATGTGCTGAAGAGTGTTTTCACACGTTGCTTTACAGAAGTCTCGACTCTAATACCAAATTCATGACCTTCCGCGTCAGATTTGCTCTTACAAGTGTCTGCCGGTTCTTTCCTGTCCCAGCGGGGCATCGTCTTGGTGACTCCTCTCTCGTGCTTCCGTGCCTGCACCGTCCCTCGAGAAGCCCCACGGATTCTATCTCCTAAAACATCCTGAGCAGTATTTCCCCACTTCTTCTCTGGCTTCCCTCAGGAAAGCCAAGGAGAGTTTTCAGACACACAGGTCATGTCAGGTCACCTCTGCTCAAGGCCCCTTCCTTACATTCCTCTGTTTCGTAAGGTAGCTTCATATTCTCAAGATGGCCCTTCACGACCTGGCGCTCAGCACTGCCTGTTTCCTTTGCAGCTATCCCCAGTCTGTTCTTTATACTCCAGTTATGCGGACTATTTCATTTCCTGATCCAAATGTGTTTACAGCCTTCACAGTGGTAATCTTAGGACAGTAACACAGGGTATCATAGCAGTAATATCCATGGGGGGGTGGAGTGAGTGTGACCCTCTGAAATGACATCTTTCTTCAGATTAGAGCTGAACTGTGATATCAAGAGAATGTGACCACTGGTCCAGAGAGAGCCCGTGCACAACCTGTTGAGTTTCAGCATCTGTTGGCCAAGGACGAAGGGCCTGCTTTGGGCAAATCAGTCAGGACAGCGGCCTGAGGGCATGTCAGATTGCCTTCACTTAAAATAAGTCTGTGTGACCTGTCTCATAGGGGAAGAACCAAGAGTAACGTCTGGAAATCCCTGGGAGTCCAGTGATGTAGTAGTAGTAGTAGTAGTAATAATAATAATAATAATAAAACTTTTCCGCGAGTAGCAGAGTGGTTCTCCCCATGACCAGTGCGACATCGTAGCTGTCTTTCAAGCCACTGTGGTTGTGACTTTGCTGCTCACTAGCAGCTGTGGCTGTGGTTGAAGATCAGGTGTGCTTTTCAGTCTGGAAGGTCCCGAGCTGCTGGCGCTGGCAGTCCTCCGCTGTGACTTACTACGTGGAGAGCCTCCAGCGTGCCAGAAACAGCATTCTTTGATCTGGCGTGTTTGCTCTTGTGCAAATGGCTGGAGGTATCCGAGACCTGGCAGCAGTAGGAGGGGGAGGTGGCTCAGTTCTTGCTAGTCGTGAGTCATCCCATGAACATGTAAAGTGGATGTTTTCTTCATCGGTTTCGATGTTGATAGAGTGCTATTATGTGTGGCTCTTTATGTGAGCCTCCATCCAGTTAGCCTCACAGAGACAGCTGGGCTTGATTTGGAGTCTTCCCTAAGCCAGAAAAACAATTAGAAGTCGATTGAATTTTGCTCCCTTTCTGGACCCCACAGAATGTCATGGTGCTGATTCCCACAGTCGGCACCCCTCTCGGTCTGTGGTTGGTGACTGTCCTAACAGTCTAAACTGGGCGTCTAGAGTGGAGCTAGTCACAGTCTTGCTTGATGCTTGCGCTGTGTCCTTCCTTTGCCGCTTGTTGTTGTTACTTGACGTCCTGCTTTGGTCCCCCCTTCTTACCTGTTCCCCGTCATCCACAGAAGCCTCGTTTGGCTGTGCACTTTGGACACTTCCAGCTTTCCAGTGTTTTGGATGGACTGTTTGTTCCAAGAGTTCTCGGCTGCCTTTTCTGGCAGGTATTCAGCTGTTGGGATGTTGGCCAGTGACTCCGTCAGAGATGTGGGATGCCCTTATCTCCTCCACACTCTTCCTTGTCTCTGGCTGCTCAGGGTCTCTGCCAAGTTCCTCTTTCTGCATCTCTTGGCGTCTGCCGTACCCTGCACCTCAGTTGAACTTTTAAATGTACCTCATTCCTCATTGCTAAGTGTGTGGGTGTTGGGGTCACTAGTGCATACCTTCTCAGTCCTGGACACTGAGACAAAGGCCAGGTTTTGTTTGCCCATCCAGACACCGGGGAAATTAAAGCTTTTCTCCCTCTTTTATGTTAGTTAGCTTTTGAAGCACGATTAATAAAAACTTGGAGACTGATATTGGGGTTCAACCTGAAGACCCGAAAAGCAAAGCAACCAGCTGCTGGCTCTTACCTCAACCTCAGTCTGAAATGGCGATCCTGCTTCCAGGAATCTCAGAATGAGCCTGAGCCTGAGAGCTGTCTCCTCCCATTTTATAATCCTCTCTAGTTCTGGGATTAAGGGCATTCACCCCTGGGATTAAAGGTATGCACCGCCCGGTTTCTATGACAACTAGTGTGTCTTTTGGTATTAAAGATGTGTGTTGCCGCTGTCTGTCTGTAAGGCTGACCAGTGTGTCTGTTTTACTTTCTGATCTTCAGGTAAGCTTTAAAACACAGCTCTAAGGCTTTGTCTTCCCTGACAAATAGTCTTAAATAACATTGTCTTCTGATAAGTCTGCCATGCCCGCCGGAAATTGAGTTCAGGGAGAATGGATGACGTTCCTCCCTGTTAACATCACTTGTCATCTGGACCACAGCAGGCCTGTGGCAGTGAGGAGGGGAAGGGAGCCAAGAGACCTGTCTGCGTGTCTAAAAGGCTGCAGTGACCATTACTGTTACGGTGAAGTCGAATATCAAATCTTTTCTACTACACAGGGAATACAAGCATTTCCCTGGACAGAGGTCACATCTCGGTTGCTTTGTTTGTAGCCCCTCGTTTCCTTCCCACACCGAGTACTTTCTAAACTAGGTGTTCTCCACAGTTGAGGATCGTTGGTTAACTTGGGTTTTCACTCTGTGTCTCTCAGTCTCCTCGGAGAAAGTTGCCTCCCCTGGAACTGGGGTTAGCATGCATGTCCTTTGCCCTACTGGCCCATTTGCTGCTGATGAAACCTAATGGGTTACAGTCATTTTCTCCACCACTTTTACAAGGGACAGGCTGCTTGATTAAAATGGACTTTACCGTCACAGGGTAGCCAACCCTAAAGAAGCAAGCCGTGCCCTTTAGCAGAACTGATGTGCATAGGATCAGCCATCACAGCTGGCTTTCACATGCAGGCTCCCTCCCTCAGCTGTGCCTCTCATGAGGTCATTTGGGCAGTGAGCCTGTGCTTGTATCTGCTGCTAGTCTAATGCCCAGGACTAAACCTGCAGTTAGTTGCATTGAACTTTGCTGATAGCCATCATGAGGACGGCGGAGAGCAGCTCAGGTTTCCAGTATGCTGGGCTGTTAGAGGGGTTGAGGGTTCAGTCTCCATGGGGTCACTGAGTGGTCCTGGCCTTGACTTCTGAATAAACAAAGCTCACAGGATTCCGTCATGAGTTCCAGTTCCTCAGTTTTCTAAAACACTCTATCCAGGGCCAGATCTCCTATCAGAGCTTAGATGGGAGGACATCTTTAAAATGCTACCTGGAAGTTGAAGTATCAGGCCTAGTAGATTCTTTGGCTATGTGCTTTAATCTCTCAAGCTGGTTTTTCAGGACGTGTAGGCTGTTCTTCGGCTCAGCCCTGCCTGCCTCTGACTCTTTCCTGTTGGAGTATAGTATAAACAGACAGACACCCGGCACCTCCCTGCAGACTGGTGTCTCCCTTACCATCCCCATGCTTTTCATACACCATTCCCTGCACCGTGCCGAGGTCTTCGTCTTTGAGGTGTCTCTGTCCAGTCTTCCTTCCTGTCCTCAACTGTCTCAGCACCGATTTGTTCTGGTCAGCCTTAGTTTCCCTCAACCTCAGACTTCTCTAGCTCTACATCAGGGCCTACAACCATGTGAGGAAAAGCGATGAGCTGGGCAGGAAGCCACGCTTGACTGTGTCCCTGCAGGTGAGCACCTGGTGCACTCTGGTTCTGAGGTCTCCCTGCAGGTGAGCGCCTGGGGTACTGTGGTTCTAAGCTGCGCCTGAGTTCTCAGCAGGCCCATTTGCTTGTCCAGATGGCACAGACGTCAGAGGTGGGTGAAAGCAAGACACTGACTTCAGACTTTCCTGTTGACTCTCAACCGGTAGGCCTGAAATTTGAAAGATCTTTCCTTGGGGGAAAGTAAAACAGCAAACAGCTATGATAAGTTTCACTTAAACAAACAGTGGCTATGAGTTCAGGTTCATACTTATTTTTTATACTTAATTTGAAATAGCAGCTTTGAAGATTATATTCAGTAATCCAAAGTGATCTTTTATTTTGCTTGAGAAACAAAACATCCATGTACTGATTTGGTGGAGGAATTGGTTAATAGAGAGACTTTAAAGACTTATTTCTATCTTTAAATGATGTGGGTATGTGTGTCTGTGTGTGTTTGTGTGGGTGTGGGTGTGTGTGTGGGTGTGTGTGTCTGTGTGTGTGTGTGTCTGTGTGTGTGTGTGTGTGTGTGTGTATGTGTGCATGGGGCCTGTAGAGCCCAGAAGAAAACCTTGGCCACCCTGTGAGTGGAGCTACAGGGGATGCTGAGCTGCTGGATATGGGTGCTGGGAACTCAACTTGGGTTCTTTTCAAGAAAAATAATGCTGAGCCACCTGTCTAGCCCCAAGTTAAAGCACAGATTTTAAAAATAATTTCTGTAAAAAGAAAAAAAAGAGAAAAAAATAATTTTGTGTGAATTGGCTATCCACATAGCCAATTGACTTGATTTATAAACCTGAGGAATGAATCATGACTAGGAGAACTCTGGGGTAAAGTAGGTCCTGGAAAAAATCCTGGGGGCGCGCCCTTCTCCCCAGTTCAGGCCACACTCACCACCTCTTCCCGTCCTTTTGACCTCGGAGGTCTCAACAGTTTTATGTCTCTGAAGATTCCATTGTTCAACTCATTTTCCCAAACTCAGGAAATTAAGCAAGCTATTTTACAAGTTCTTGGAATTATGTGCCTAGAGGAAGATCTTGAGAGTGGGAAATGGCACTCTGATTTTGTGTTTTGTTGCCTTTGGAAGACAGGATAACATTAAAGAGACCATGATCATACATGCAGTGGGCATGTCCACACCCAGCAGAGGAGTGGGGTAGAACTTGAGGACCAGTTGTGTCAGATTTCAGAACAAAAGGAATAAGTGGATATGTCTGTTTCCTCAAGGAAAGGATTTATAATCCTTAACATTATAGAGCTATTGCCCAGGTGATAGCTTGCTCAGCTCCCACTTTAAATAACAGTCAGGTCCAGATATGAAGAAAGATTAAATTTATTTGGCTTAATCTCATTTCACAAAATAGGGAAACGAGGTCTGGAAAGTAAGCCTGAGCCATGTTCTCCGTCACATCTCACGGCGCCTTGTCTTCCACAAGGGGGAGGCGTTCCGCATCCTGGTCTCTGCTGGTGACAGCCCATGGCTTCTGCTGAGACCTAGGCATTTTCATGTGGCTGTGGCTAAAGATGTGTCCTAGGGGCAAGAGAGGTGGCTCTGTGGTTTGAGCATTTACTGCTCTTCCAGAGGGTTCGGGTTCAGTTCCTGCACCCGTGGAGGCTCACAGACATCTGTAACTCTAGATCTGGGATATCTGATGTCCTTTTCTGGCCTCCATGGGTACTGTATACATATGGTACGCAGGCTTATGCGTGCATATAAAGTAAAAATAATTTTGTTTTAAAAACGTGGTCCAGAACAACACATCATATATCCACAGTCATATTGTGGGAGAAGTCCAAGTTTTCAGGAAAGAAACAGTTGAGGGTTTGGGACATTGCTTTCACGCATCTACACCAAGCTTACTCTAGTGGTCTCTAAAGGGTATGAGTGAGTAAGAGCTGCTTTTATCCATCAACACAAAATTAGTTGCCACCAATACTCCTAGGAATACTAGCTAGATGTGGTGGCTCGTACCTGGAATCCAGCGTTTGGTGGCTGAAGCAGGAAACATTGAAAGTTCAATGCCAGCCTGAGCTATGGAGTGTGTAACTAAAGTACCCAGACCCCCCCCCCCCGAAAGAAAACCCCAAAACAAAAACCTGCGTTAAAGACAGTTGGAATGTTGCAGTTCCGGAGCTGCAATCCTAGACTGTCTTTAGTTCCTGGCCTGCCATCCTCATGGCTGTCAGGTAAAACTTGCTAACTTAGCAGACCACTAACCTAAACCTCTGAGTCATCAGACTTCCTCTGGACCCCAGAAGTTCACCGTCTGCGTCCTGTCGCATGAGGATAAGTGGGCTGGCCTCATTCAGTTTTGTTCTGCTCCTGTAAAGGCTCACAAGTTGCCTGCAACACAGTCCAGTTACTTGGGGCAGTATAAACTCCATGTTCCGAAGCCGTGGCATCTTGGATTTGGCCAGAATAGACTTACCTCTTGCTCCCTTCGAGGTGAAACCTGTCTTCGGCATCAACAATAATGAGACTCTGTCTTAAAACAGAAAATGCAAAACCAAACAAATATAGTTATGCCCGCACTTCCTTCAGCTTTTCACAGCTTCACCGTCAACATTGAAAACCCTACCAACCAGTAAAGGCCTGGATTTGGTCCCCAGCCCCCTGCCTTTCACACACAAAAATGAAAGAACAGTCCAGTAAATAAATACTCCAGGATCATGAGGCAGACACTCCTCCCGGGGTGGCTGTGGTATCTCCCCATGGGGTAGATAAGGAAGAGTGGGCAAGGGCAGGCTGGGGGAGGTTTCAGGAATTGTTAGGGACGATGGAATGTTGCAGGGAGGGAACTGGGATCAGGCATGCTTCCTGCCTAGCATCACGTGCAGGTTGAGTGCCACAGCTGGGAGCTCCCTGGCGGGAATCAGTATTCACACCGCTACTCTTTCAGGGAAGGCTGAACCCAAGTGTTTGGAGATGAAGAGAATTCCAAGGTATTTTTAACACAGCAGAAATAAAAATCCCAGTATATCATTTCCTGCCCTTATTTAAAAAAAAAAAGAAGAAGAAAAGAAAGCTCATGAGACTGCCATATTAAGTGGAACATATTCTCTGCTGACTCAGAGAACCCAAGCTTGGGGATGCCGCGTCAGAATACACACATAGCTAGAGCAGAAATCTATCTGCAGAAACTGCTCTTGAGGTGGACTTGACTGGGAAATGAAATGGAGGATACCGAACGAAGTGAAAGTTCTCAGAGCGTGGGTCTGATCCCGGCACCCAGGAGCTCAGGGAGAAACATCATTGACGCCGTGTGTGTGTGTGTGTGTGTGTGTGTGTGTGTGTGTGTGTGTGTGTGTGTGGAAACGCACCGAGTCACCCGGGGCTGGATTGCGGCTCTGGTCCTACCAGGTACTACACAGTACAGAAAAGCCCGATGGTCATGTCTAGCTCTGCCAAAGCCGTTCAGCACCCACCTGCAGTCAAAGTGAATTCTCAAACTCCCTCTTTCCCTCTCCAGAATGCTGTTGCCAGAACCTTTGCTGAAATAAGAACAAAATCTAGGTCAATGACTTAAGACCTAACAGGAGCCAAGTCCATGGTACATTTACCGTCCTTTTGTATGTGACTCCCGGCAGTGACCAACGAATAACCGTATTTTGATGGAAAGACAGCTCTTACTAATTTATCCTCGTCAGGGATCGACACAGTAAGCCTAGTATGAACTTCTGGAAGTGATGTCAGAGTCCCTAAGAAGCTCACTGTAGAAGATACTGGACCTGGTGAGCAAGCAATCTAGAGATGATTTAAAGCATATGACAGGATTGGATAGGTTCTATACAAACACCACATCTTCGATAGGGGACTCAGCAGCTGCAGGGGTGGAGGTGGGGCGGGGTTTTCCCATGACGCAGAGCCTGGTCCAGGCAGGGAGAAAACAGTACGTGGGACAGTATGAAAGGGCAGGGTGTGTCCAGAGGGCAGGTCGTACAGCTGTATGGGGAAAGGCAGAGGTGATGACCCATGCATACTGTGCAGTTTGGGTTAGAATACAGGTAGGTGGCCCTAGTCAGGACGTAGCAGTGGACAAGTTCTTGCTCCATCAGGGAGATGCATACCTGAGTACTGATCGGTAGAAAGGAACGTTCCTATCCCAGATCCGCCATTTATCCCGCTTACTCACATCTGCTTTTCAATAACAGCAGAGTCCTTTTATTCAGGGGGAGAAAGAGCTCGTCTTACCGCGTAGATCTTTCCATTAGTTCCATCCTGGCTGCCACTCTTAAATATTAATAGCCCAGAGCCAGGACAGGATTTCTCAGTTTTTTTCCATTGGCCTGTTTCCCCTCGCTGCTGCCGTCATCCCAGCGTGTCCCAGTTTGGCCCCTCCATCTTTTGTGGCGTGTCATCTTAGCCATCATAGGAGTGATGCACGTGAAGGCGCCATTGCCGTGCTCCTTTCCTCTCGCCTCCCGTTCTCCACCAGAGCATGTGTGTCTGCGTGTGTGCTTATATGGGTGGTTAGAATCACGAGTATCTTATGATCTGGTTTGTAAATGTTCGGGGAGCTCTTAGAGTGCTTGTGTTTATGACAGGGAAGGAACCTGTGTAGGACAGTATGTCATGGCTGGAAGTGCTTGAAAATCCTGGAGCTCGAAGGTCTGGGGAGCAGTGAAATACTTTCGTTACAGAAATCTCCAGCGTGCATACAGATGTGTAGTCAGAACAGTGGGATGTACTGTACTACAACACTCCAGCATGCAGACAGGCGTTGTAGTCAGACCAGTAGGGTGTACATACACTTCTCAGCAACTATAGTCAAGCCTGGCTCTGGTTCATGCATTTCATCCCCATCTGCTTTAGTGTAGGAATTCCAGATGTTGTACCACGTCACCCATGAATGTTTGGGTGCTCATTTCTGAGAAATTAGGATTCAGAAATGAACTGAAGTAGAGTTATTGATAACTTTCTAATAATTCTTTAATGCGAATGTAGTGTGTTCCAAACTCTAAGGTCAGCAGTATTACACTACTTTTGCAGTTTGACCAAGTTTAAGCCCTTGGCATTAAATATCACCTCTGCCATGAAGACCCCAACCTTTCTGTTTTCTCCACCTCTGCTACCCCTAACAGCCTTCCGCCCGCATCTCCCACTCCCTTCCTCTTTATCTAGTTCCATTAAAACATGCTGGAGATGAAAAGTTTGAGTGGATAGAGAGAATCTGTGGTGGCAGGTATGTTACAGACAATCAGGAAACAAGCTGCAAGCCTAGACGGTGGCATATGCCTGCAATCCCAGCATTTGGGAGGCTGAGGCAGGAGGATTGTGAGTTTAAGGCCAGTCTGGGCTTTGTTCCAGGGTAGCATAGGCTCCCTAACCAGATCCTGTCTCAAAATCAAAGTGGAGGGGGCAGTTATATGTTTTAGACATGAAGACTTAGGGAAAGAATTTTCAAGCCGAAACCTTAGTTTCTTCTTCAGAACGGTTATTTTTGGATTGGAAGTCAGTAGCATGTGGGAAGGGGAATTCTGCTCTATTTGCCTTGGTGGCCAGTTCCCATCCTGTCCCTCCTGCTAGTACCACCTCTGTAGCTGGCTGGGAAGCCTGGGGCTTCCCCTGGCCTTCTGCTAGAGCAGAGGGAGAATTTGCATTTCTAGGAAGCTTCCTGCTGCTGCTGCCCACAAACCACAGATCAGGTAGTTGGTCCTTCCCACTTCCCCTCGGTAATTCTGCTTTGAAGATGGCTTATCTTTGCTGAGCTCCAGTTGCTGTAGACTCCTGGCTGAGCGTCCTGAGAGGAGCATCTGTTAAGAAGTGTGCGGTAATTGATGTAAAAGTGTATTCTGTTTGCATGACAATCGCGTGCTGAGGTGTTCCACCAACCGCTCTGAATGTGTGTGAACATCCTCCTTCAGGGGATTTGTTTTCTCCTTTAAATCTTATTCTTAAAACAGAGTTGTGTCTGTCTCTGGCAAGAATTCCAAGGTCACTTTCACTGCAGATGTTTTGGATAAAGTCAGCCGGAGAGTTCTTACCAGAACTCAACACAGGCTTGGTAATTTTCATACAGCCTTTCTTTTCTTCTTCACGTGAACACCGGGACTCCTGGCCTGACCTAAAACATCAGCCAGGCTGCAGCCCCGCAAAAACAAACAAAACATACTGTGGTTTTCTGCCAAGCCTTGAGCCACCACACCCATTGCTGGAACTTTCCTGGTATTTTATCCTGTTGGAGTCTGTCCTGTGTCACTGACCGGGCCTAAAATTAGACTTCTAAAAAGTGTATTTCTGTTGAATCACTTTTGTGTGTGTGGTGGTGGGAGGTCCCGTGTTATAATATATAAATATTGTTCTTAGAAATTACTTTTAAGATTTTTCTAAATTCATACTTATTAATATAGTCCCATTGTGCTAGGAGACCCCTACTCTGGACTTGTGAATGGTCTTGCACTGTAGCTTACGTTACCTGGCATGGAAGGAGCTTCTCCCTGTGAACTGTAACTTTGAACCCAAACACTTCTTTGCTGTGTGATTGTGTTTCCTGATGCCTTTCCCTTCAGCAAGTGCTTAAAGGAGCGAGCATACTGTAGCCACTTGTAGCTTAGAGGCAAATTTGCTACCTTATGAGGGTTATGATGGTGACATTTTAATGTCTAAGTGGCTTCGTCAGCTCAGAAGAAAATGATGGTTCATGCTTGTAATCCCAGGCTGGGGAAACTGAGGCAGGGAAATTGAAATCCTGAGGCCCATCTGGGCTGCAGAGTGAGACCTCACTTTGCAGGTAAGCAAAGAATGAGCCCATGGCCTTTCATTCTGGGCCTCAGGTGCGTAAGGTTGGATGATTCCAGGGTGTTAATGTGGGTCCATGTAGGTGCTACTTTTATTTATCCATCTATATATTTAGTTCATTTAAAAATGTGATTTTAGCCAGGGGGTGGGGCGCACACCTTTAATTCCAGCACTTGGGAGGTAGAACCATGTGGACCTCTGTGAGTTTCAGGCCAGCCTGGTCTATAGAGTGAGTTCCAGGACAGCCAGACACAGAGAAACCCTGTCTTGAGAAACAAAAACAAAAGGTAATTTTATTTCTAGTCTCTAGTGATCATTTTCATTTTGAATTTTTTAAAAGTAAAAAAAATTTTTTGAGTGTGTATTTTGTGGGGCTATGTGCACCTGTTGAGTGCAGGTGCCCTTGGAGACCAGAAGAGGGCGAGAGATCTCCTCTGGTTGGGAGGCGTCTGATGTGGGTACTGGAACCTAACCCTGGTCTTCTGCAAGAGTAGCATGTGCTTTTTATTGCTGAACTGCCTCTCCCACCCTCAGATCTTTAGAATTAGAGTGAAATTTGCATATAAATGTGTGTGTTTTCCCATCTTCAAAGTAGGACACTTAATGTCGGATTCCCCTCTGTATGCTGTGAATGCCACTGGTTAATAAAGGAACTGCTTTGGACCTATAGCAGGGCAGAACTTAGATAGTTGGAGAAACTAAACTGAATGCTGGGAGAAAGGAGGCGGTGCCAGGGAGGAGTCATGGAGCTGCTGCTGGAGACAGATGCATTGAAACTTTGCTGGAAGGCCACGACCTCATGGTGATACTTAGATTTATGGAGATGGGTTAAATTAAGATGTAAGAGTTAGCCAATAAGAAGCTAGAGTGAATGGGCCAAACAGTGATTTAAATAATATAGTTTCTGTGTGATTATTTCAGAAGTCTGGGCTGCTGGAACAAACAAGCGGCTTCCTTACAACAGACACTAATTTAGAAAATAATCCTAAGAAAGATTGCTAGATGCATGGGATGGGAAGAAAAGATTTATTTCAACTTACACTTCCCAGTCATAGTCCTCTGTGAAGGAAAGTCTGTATAGGAACTTGAGGTAGAAACCACGAAGGACAGTTGCTTGCTGGCTCAGTCACTGGCTCATGCTTAACCCAGGTCCAATAGTACGATTCTTTTTTTTTTTTAATTATTTTACTGGTGTTTTAGCCTGTATGTATATCTGTGTGAAGGTGCTGGATCCTAGAGGTACAGACAGTTGTAAGCTGCCGTATGGATGCTGGGAATTGAACCCGGGTTCTCTAGAAGAGCAGCCACTGAGCCCCAATAATAGAATTCTTAATACCTAATGAATCTGTTGTCTGCCTTGGTGAATATGAAAATTGTAAAACTTTGTATAACCACCCAAGCTATGGATCATAGAGTTCCCCAATTCTTCATCTATCCATTTGTTATAGGTAATTATTTCACTTTCTGTAAGATGCAGCTTGCTCACAGACTTCATCTTAAAGGACTCATGATGGTCATCTGTGTCTGCTTTCTTGCACTAGAATGTTGCTCACTATTCCTTGTCAGTCAAATCGTAATTTCCATTGTGTCAGAATAATATCCCATTATATTAATTAGTTGCTGGAGGGATCTCTGGAAATCTTCCTCAAAAATTTTTTTTGAGTACATAAAATATTTTTCAGAGCATAGAGCTTTCTAAAATGTTTTTATTTAGCATTTCCACTTTTAAAAACTCTCCAGCTGAGCCATGAAAATTAACATAGCTTTATCAACACATGCTGTCTAAACTGGACTGCATCTTAAATAGCTCCTCCGTGGGCAAAGAAGCATTTATTAGATATACTTGGTAGCATCTAGCTGTTTTCTCTGAGCTTTCCAGCAGTCCTTTAAAACCCATTTGAAATTTAGAGGTATATTTTGTGGTTTTGCATCTGTGCTTTTATGACAGCTCCTTGGTTTAGGGGTATGATTCTTGTTTAGCATGTGAGAGATCCCTGACTCACATCCCAGATGAGCCCTCCTCTGTACACCTGAGGTTTTGTCAGAAGTAAGTAGATACACAAAGTATGTTAGAATGATGCATCTATGTCTCGGGGTAATGAATGTAGCATGCAGACTTTTGAAGAATGTGTTGTAAACAGAGACTACACATTCATTTTCCAGTGACCCAGACCTGAATAATCACACAGAAACTGTTTTAATTACAACACCGTTTGGCCTGTTAGCTCAGGCTTCTTACTAACTAGCTCTTACAACTTACATTACCCCATAATTCTTATCTATGCCACATGGCTCAGTACCTTTTCTTAGTGAGGCATTCTCATCTTGCTTCCTCTGTGTCTAGGTGGCGACCGCAGACTGAGTCTTTCTTCTTCCCAGAATTCTCTTAATTTGGTCGCCCCAATTATACTTCCTGCATAGCTACTGGCCAATCAGCATTTTATGAAACCAATATGGATGACAAATCTTTACAGAGCACAAGAGCATTATCCCACAGCAGTGTATGATCTGCATTTGGGCATTTTGTTCTATAACTTGAGTTAGTCCAAGATGGAATTGCTCAAACCTTCTGTATTAGGGTCTAGCCACCCTTGCCTGACATCCCAACAGAAAGGAGGAAAAATGAGACCTGGGGTAAAAAAAAAATGGTATAATAGTTACATTCAGTCCTTAATAATCACCTTAAATATAAATGAGCTAAATTTGTGTGGTTCTTCCTTAATTCTGCCAGTTTTTGCTTTGTGTATTTTAAAGCTTCCATACTAAGTTGTAAAAACATCTCTACTCATTATGACTTCTTGGCAAACTAACTCTTAACACTGTTAACTCTACCTGGCAGGTATAGTGGTCTACATCTGTAGTCCCCGCTACCCTGGAGGCAAAGTCAGGAGGACCAGTTTGAGCCAGCTTGCTCCCCTTACCCATCACTCCCCACCCTCACCTCTGCATACCTGTCTTTCTGTCTCCCCCGCCCTCCTCCCCCACTGCCCTATATTTCCAGACCACACTGTGTTTTTACTGCAGTGGGGATGGTGGGTGGAGTATGACTGGGCATGCCCACAGGGAGCTTAGGAATCTCACTGTGGTAGGATCTCCCTTTGCCCAGTCCAGCCTACCTTTAGTCTCTCCTTACTTTCTTCAGAGCTGTTTCTATATTTCATTTAGCATCCAGTTCGCTCCACATATTCAGCCTGCCAATGACCAGAATTGGAATTCCCCATTGATAATTTTAGTAATCTGATAGCCATTTTACTATCCTGTAGCCTTAGCCCCCTTTTCCCTTTTGCATAGTTAAATGGACTGTGTATTTATTTCTAATATATGTATGTATATATAATTAATACATATTTGCAGTATACATACTAGTTAACACACACATACACACATAATTGCGTAGGACAGTTTAATTGCCTTAACCTTTGTAAAATACGTTGCTGAGAGTTTGGGGAGCCTTTGTGTTTACTCTTCGACTGTACACATTACACTGCCGTCAGGCTGTTCACACCCTCACGTCACACTGTCCTGGTCATGTGTAACAGTTTATCCCTCCTCGTTGTGAGGAGTGCTGGGTTGTTCCTTTGTTCCTGTAAAAAAATAAACCTGTATAGATATTTACTATGCCACATTTTATTATTAACGAAGGGATGGGTTTCGTGAATTGGAAACTTGTAAAAAGCTGACCCTTCTCCATGGTGACAGCTGTGGTCCAGGGGGTCTCAGCCCTCCGTGTCACAGCACTCAGTGGGCTCCTGGCAAGGATGCAGGCCGGATGCCCTTCCCCACCACCCTGGGAAAGCACTGGGTTGTTGCTTTGCTTAGCTTTGTTCTGGTGCAGCTGCCGACCAAACTCAGGGCTCATGCTTGTCAGACAGCACCCAGCACGGAGCTGCGGTTCCCAGCCCCAAACGCTGCTGTGTCCATACAGATGGAACTGCTCTCAAAGATGTGTTTGTTCTTCTGGCTCAGCGAGACCGTGGCCATTTTTCTTTTTCTTTTCGTTATTTTTTTTTTTGATTGATTTTGGTGAGCATGTTTTTCTGATGTAGGCATTAATTTTGTTTTTTGTTTTGTTTATTTTGGTTGTTATTGTTGAACTAATATTCCCACATTTTTAGGGGAGCGAGCCTCATGTGTGTTTCTGTCTTGTATGTACATATTGAAAGAGAGAGAAAGAGTATGTAGTTTAAAAGATGGCCAGTTGTGTGTGTGTGTGTATGTATATATATAATTTCTATTTTTAAAAGGAAAAGGAACGGAGCCCACTTGATTATGAAGCTTAGGGCGTGCACACACCCTTCTGCTTAATCCTTTCTGCTCTGAGTTGTAACATTTGAGTTTTCTAGTTGGTGTCATTGTTAAGATTGTCCACCACCTCTGTTCCTCTGTTGTCTGTGCCCACCGAAGGCTAGGAGTAAATTTTATTTATTTGTTTGTTTGTTTATTTGTTTTGAGGCAGGGTTTCCAGGCTGGCCTTGATCTCAGAGATTGCCTGCCTCAGGGATTGAAGAGATAATGCCACCACACCTGGCCACATGAGTAAACTCTTAAAACCTTTAGGTTATAATGTAGCTCCTTGGCTGTATGCCTGTAGTTGGGTATTACTGTGCTAATTATTTTTACATAAAACAATAGTGAAATTTTATACCTTCTGAAGTAAGATTCTAGAGTTCTTAAAATTATAAATCTGAATATGGTATACCAGAACTTTGAAGTATTTTACCTATCAAATAAATACTTGTTTTTATTGTAAGTTAGTAATAAAACAAAACAAAAATAGCATTTCAGAGTTGTGCGGAATTTTGTTAGAAAAAGTGGACCATAGAGAGCTGATTCTGAAGCTGATAGCAGACCTATAAATATCGTTATGAACACAGAGTGGTGCGTGAGGTCTGGGTGCTTGGAAACAGAGGGCAAAGGTTTCCCTAGAGCGGCATGCCCTTCACGTCTTCATTGTTTACTCCACCACCGTGTCGACAGCATGACGGCAGCTTCATCTCGGCCTGCTGGGAGAATCTGTGTGGGTGCTGGCACCAAAAATGCCACAAAGAATGTGAAAATCACGTGTAGTGACCATTCTGCTGCTGGCCAGTGCTCTGATAAACGCACTTTCTCTTGATCTTTCAGCCCGTGAAACCATGTGCATGCACCTTTCCCAGTGCTCGAGAGACAGAGGTGGGAGGATCTCTGAGTTAGAGGCCAGGCATTGCCAGTTCCAGGCTAGGTGGGGCTTCATAGTGAGACCCGACTCAGTAGATAACCGACCAGTAAGTCCGTGGTAGACGGTGATGCCACTTCAGAGTAAGTTTCCCGCCAAGGTGTGACCAGATAGACAGAAATGCAGCCTGCAGTGGACGGCACACAGATCTTTGTTAAAACTTCTGTATTTGTTTTCCACAAAAGTTTCAAACACTACCAGTCCTCTTTTATAAAACGGAAAAGCTAACTCATTTTACTGAGTAGTTGTAGTGGTTAAAAGTTTCAGATAATGGGGCTGTAGCTCAGTTGAGCGTGTTTGCCTGGCACACCCAGCCCTGGATTTGAGCCGTAGTACCGTGAAACAGAAACAAAATCCAAGGTTTGTGGATGATTTATGTACACAGTGGGGAGCTGCTACACCCACTCAGTAATGGTACCTATTGGCACATTAAAAAGTGTGTGTGTGTGCGTGTGTATTGCAGTACAGTTAATTCACTGCAGATCGGAAGTGTTTGGAAAAGACACATTCCTATTGATGATGTGCAGACTTGTTTTCTTATCATTTGACCCACAAAGAATGCAGGGTACCATCTAGTTACAAGGCACTTTTATTGGGTTAAATACTGTTAAGTAATCTTGAGATACTTCAAAGTCCTCTGTGCAAATACTGTGCAGTTTTATATAAGGAACTTGAATACCCAGGGGAGTCTGCACCCTCCTGGCCTCAGCAGCCTTCCATGGATACCCTTATGTCCTTCAGTCTGTTTGCACCGTCCTGACCCTCAGCAGCTTTCCATAATACCCTGTGTCCTTCAGTCTGTCTGCACCCTCCTGGCCTCAGCAGCCTTCCGTAGTACCCCTGTGTCCTTCACAGGGACCTGGAACTCTGAAGGGTGGTGTGGATACCATCCTACCAGACTACGTTGTACAGTTTGGGGGAACTGAACCCAAAGCCTGGTACATTAGGCAAACACTTTGTCACCAAACTTTGCTCCCAGCTCTCTGCTGGACTCTGAACAACCTCGAGTGGATGATCCCAATCTTCTCTTATTACCTGGTGCTGGTGTGCAGGTGATTTAGGGCTCCAGTTCATTCAGCTCCACGCTGCTTCTGACATCCTGTGATTGCTAAGTGGAGTTATCGCCTGAAGTAGAATTAATAAACCTGGCATGCGTCGCTCACAGTGTGCGGTGCTAACGTTGTGGTCTTCTGTCCTCCCCAGGTAAAGCTGGAGTTTGCCCCTGACAGACCGGACGATGATGACCGACGCTAGCGACATGCTGGCCGCCGCGCTGGAGCAGATGGACGGGATCATAGCAGGTAACCCACGCGGCACAGCCCGACCCGCACTCACCGTCCCCTGCTCCCTCTCTACGGGCTCTCTTGAGTGCTTCCCGGACCCCCAGGTTTTCCCCTTTGGTCCTGCTTCTCCAACTCTGCCAGTTCCACCCCCACCCAGGCTTCTCATCAAGCTACAGCCTCCCACATACTAGAATTACAGACCACCATACTTTTTTTCTGGGACAGGGTCTTTCTGTGTAGTCCGGCTGACCTGGAACTCACTATGTAGACCAGGGTGGCTTCTTAATTACAGAGCTCAGTCTGCCTCTGCTTCCCTAGTACGGGGATTAAAGGTGCACCCATGTGGTTAGAACACCGATTTTGAAAACCAATGTTGACTAGAAGTTTGGTGCTGGGCTATAAACAGAATGACCGAGGACACACTTATACGCAGATGCTCACACACACAGAGATACATGCAGCTCATGGAGTGTAGTAAGAAACGGCGGGCCACTTCCTGCCACCCGGCTAGCTTTACCTGAAATAATTACACGGAAGCTGTATTCTTTTAAACACTGCCTGGTCCATTAGTTCCAGCCTCTTATTGGCTAGCTCTTACATTTCTAATATTCTGTGTAGCCCACGAGGTGGCTTACCAGGAAAGATCTTAACCTGCGTCTCTCCGGAGTGGGAGATTCATGACGCCTGCCTGACTCGGCTTCTTTCTCCCAGCATTCTGTTCTGTTTACTTTGCCTACCTAATTTTCTGTCCTATCAAAGGCCAAGAAGTTTCTTTATTAGTTAACTAATTAAAGCAACAGATAGATACAAGACCCACCTCCATCAATGGAGCATTACCTCTTACGCACATACTCAGCTTCAGGGAACTCCAAGACTTCGTGTCTCAAATTAATGCTCTGAGAGTCATGAGTCCACCTGAACTGGTCATCCACCTCTTTCTTACCTCCTCCTGAGCCTGTGTTCCTTCTCCTTCTGTCCCCGCAGCTGGCATTTTTGGTAGGCATCACACCATTACATGATTGAATTATTTTGTCCTTTCCCTGTTCGTTGTGATCATTGCTGGTGACCAGACTGGTTTATCTTTTTCAGGTGTGGTATTTTACCTAACATAAATCCGATTGCTCTTTCTGTTTTTTTTTTTTTTTCAAAACCAGGTTCCAAAGCCTTGGAATATTCCAACGGGATTTTTGATTGCCAGTCTCCCACCTCCCCGTTCATGGGCAGCTTGCGAGCTTTACACCTTGTGGAAGACCTGCGTGGACTGTTGGAGATGATGGAAACAGATGAGAAGGAAGGGCTGAGATGCCAGATCCCAGACTCAACGGCAGAGACGCTTGTCGAGTGGCTTCAGAGTCAGATGGTAGGCTTCTGCACTTTCCGTCTCTGCGCTGCCATCTTCTGTGTGTATTCCAAAACCCAGAGCGTGGACTAGCCGATCAAACAACAGAAAACAAAACAGAAACAAAGTAATAATAGTAAAAAACCTTGCAAGGCAGAATCTAAGACCAAATGCCTCTTACCGCTAAAGATAGCTTAAAAATTCCCCTATTTCATTTTATGGGTGTGAATATTTTGCGTGCATATATGTCTGTGTACTAAGTACATGCAATTGCCTGTAAGCCCAGAAGAAGGTATCAGATTGTATGTGAGCCACCTTGTGGGTGCTGAAAATCGAACCCTCCTCTGAGAAAGACAGGTCATGTAACTCTTAACCTCCCATCTCCCCTATAGATGATTTTTGAAAAGGCACTGTATTGCACAGGTGCCAACAGTTGCCCAGGTCCACCTCTGAAAGTGGACTGGCTTTTAGGCTATTCAGATGTCCTGGTGATGTCTTGAAGCTAATGTTTCTGTGAGGAGGAGAACCTTGCAGGAGCAGGTGCTCTCTCAGTAACAATAAGGTGGGACCACCTGTGAAGAACTCAGTGGCTATTCCAAACAGGAAGTATGGTTAGTGAACTCTTGAGAAAGCAGCAAAGGTTTGTAGCTATAATTGAGGGAAAGTGCCATCTAGTGGGTTGTGACCATATGTCACCTCCGCTTCTGTTAACTCTTACTCTGGCTTGAAATGGGAGTCCTGTGTGAAAGGTGAGTTCTCTTTCTTGACATCCTTCCCTGCACTGCTGATGTGGACATCATGGTAAATATCACATCTGGTACATGCTGAGCACAGAAAGTCTAAAGAACAGCACAAAGACAGATGCCCATGAGAAGATAGGGAGGGTGACATAGTGCATGCACACGCTTGTGACTTGGTTACATTGTTACGTGCACACGCTTGTGACTTGTTTGCATTGTTATGTGCACACGCTTGTGACTTGTTTGCATTGTTATGTGCACACGCTTGTGACTTGGTTGCATTGTTATGTGCACACGCTTGTGACTTGGTTGCATTGTTATGTGCACACGCTTGTGACTTGGTTGCATTGTTACGTGCTTATGCTTGTGACTTGGTCTCATTGTTATAAGAACTAATGAAGACTGCACGAAAGGACTAAGGTCCGTCTGGCAAACTGGAGGACAGAGCTGCCGGGTCTGAGAGTCTGAATGCACCCATTGCCAAAACATTTCATACAGCGTTGCACAGATTCTGGAGCCCTAGCCAGTCCAGACCTGAGCCTGGCAGTCTTGGTTCCACCCAGTGTGTACCAGTGAAACCATCTTTCAGGATTAGAGGGGTCAGAGACGGTTCACTTTTAGAAACAGATGCTGTCTGCATGGGACTTAACACTTGCCCTGGGAGAGACCTCGCAGGGATAAGAGTTCAGGTTTGCTGCTTTCTTTGGGAGTAGCTTAGTGCTCTGAAACTTGTTGTTCCTGGCACATTGCTCAGACTGTTCCTGCTTTCTGTGTCTTTAGTTCAGCACACAGTGAGAAAGGAATTTATTACTGGCAAAGGAGGCCGTCAGTGGCAGCCATGGCTAAGAAGACCTGTAGATAATTGACTTGTGTTCAGAGCACTTCTGTTAACACATGCCTGTTGGTCTGTTGAGTGTTTCTGAGATCTGAGGAGGGAGAGGGCTTGGTCCTCAGTGGTATTGTTAAGACCTACAGGCAGTGTTAACAATACTCTGCCTCGGGTGCAGTGAGGTGCCCCTCCTGCCTCCCCTCTGCACTGGCCACCCTGGGGTGCAGTGAGGTGCCCCTCCCACCTCCGCTCTGCACTGGCCACCCTGGGGTGCAGTGAGGTGCCCCTCCCGCCTCCCCTCTGCACTGGCCACCCTGGGGTGCAGTGGAGGTGCCCCTCCCGCCTCCGCTCTGCACTGGCCACCCCGGGGTGCAGTGAGGTGCCCCTCCCGCCTCCGCTCTGCACTGGCCACCCCGGGGTGCAGTGAGGTGCCCCTCCCGCCTCCGCTCTGCACTGGCCACCCCGGGATGCAGTGAGGTGCCCCTCCCGCCTCCCCTCTGCACTGGCCACCCCGGGGTGCAGTGGAGGTGCCTCTCCCGCCTCCGCTCTGCACTGGCCACCCCGGGGTGCAGTGGAGGTGCCCCTCCCGCCTCCGCTCTGCACTGGCCACCCCGGGGTGCAGTGAGGTGCCCCTCCCACCTCCCCTCTGCACTGGCCACCCCGGGGTGCAGTGGGGGTGCTCCTCCTGCCTCCCCTCTGCACTGGCCACCCCGGGGTGCAGTGGAGGTGCCTCTCCCGCCTCCGCTCTGCACTGGCCACCCCGGGGTGCAGTGGAGGTGCCTCTCTCGCCTCCCCTCTGCACTGGCCACCCCGGGGTGCAGTGGAGGTGCCCCTCCCGCCTCTGCTCTGCACTGGTCACCTCATCTTGAGGACTCTGCTGACATGGTTACTGTGATTGGGGTAGTACTCTTGAGGGGTTCCCAGAAGCCCCAGGACAGTTGCTTTAATGTTAGCTGGGGTGTCTCTGTGTCCTGCTGTGTAACACAGGTGACTAAGATTACTTACAGGACTCAGGCTTAAGAGGGGCCTTGTTTGCCGAGGTCTGAGAAAACATCCCCAGGCCCACATGAAAAGAGGGGCCTTGGGGAGAGCAGCTGAGCAGCCCTGCGGGAGTCTGGCCACTGGAATTCCACGGACTCTGAGACCAGCCGGCAAGACTAGCCCGGCGGTCCAGAGAGAGCACATCTCACAGATGAAGTCTCAATTATACACATTTGCATTTTTTACCCTTAAAAAATGTGACTTGGGATTGCTATTTTTATTTTTGAAATGTAGAAATAATATAGGTCTCTATGACGGTTGCTTAACGTATCAGAAGCTGGCCGGTAATGCCTCATTTCTATGTTCTGCCTCACAGGTTAGAATCCTTGATTTGCAGACATTAAATTAGTATTTCGCTTATTTCCTTGAAAACGGAATTTTTGTAGCTTCTACCGACTGTGAGATTGCCTCGTAACCAGAACAACAAAAGCGTGAGACTCTCTCCCAGCAGTCCACCCCTGCACCTGCTCTTCCGCGCAGGGTCCTGATCCTCAGATGCCTGGGTTAGGAAAAGCATTGTGAGAATATTCCAGGGCAAATTAGACCTAAGATAAAGAGAAACGATGTGTCTGGCTCAGATACATTCTTCTATTTGCTGCCTTAAATCTAGGGGTTGGCTGGTCAGGGGTGGTGCACACCTTTGATTGCAGCACTAGGGAGGCAAAGGCAGGCAGAGTTTGAGGCCAGCCGGCTGGTCTGCAGATCAAGTCCCAGGACAGCCAGGGCTACACAGAGAAACCATGTCTTGAGAAGAAAAAATCTAGGGCTTGATAGACACACAATCCTCCATTAGAATAGTTGTGTATCACACTGTAACGTTTCATTTTATAATGGGATTCTGTTCTGCCTCAGGAACTAAGCAAGTTTCTTATTGGATATATCCCCCCGCCCCACACACACACCAGCTACAGGAGACTGAGTGCTGGATCATACATGTCTTCACTCTTGAGGAGCATAGAGTTGGAGAAACACAAGACAGACCCGTGCTCACACACTGTGTCCCTTCTATTAGCACGTGTTTTCTGTTATCCAGTTCCCTTTGTGTGTGTGTTCGAGCCTGGATGCCCTAGGCAGGCCTCAGGTTCTCATTCCTTCTCCTGAGAGCTGACGTTACAGGCAGGTATCCAGCTGGCAATTATGCGCAATAATTGGGAGGCTTCAGCAATTAGTAAAGGAGTAACCTGGATCCTTCGGGAAAGCAAAGGTGCTGCAGACCCGGCGGAGTGATAATTACGGGCACAGATGCCCACTGCACTAACGTGAAGATTAGCATCTCTTAGAGGACTCCCAAGCTGCCCACTGCTGGGCGTGAAGAAGACAGTAATTGCTTAATTGGAGTCATTAACAAGTGACTGTAAAGTACCATGGGAACCAGAAGTGAACTGCTAGGATGATCAGTAAGGGTTCCTCATGGTGGAGCCAGTTCCTTTACCTCTGTGGGAAGGCAGCCTATGAGGTTCTCAGTCTGTGAGAACTACGCTGCCTGCCAGGCTCAGGGAGGAGTGCCCCGCCCGTGTTAGCTCAGGCCGCTCACAGTTCCCTTTACCCATGACGACATGGAGACACAGAGCTTAAGATACTCGTCTAGGAGTTAAACCCACCTTAGTTTTCAGGTTCGCCCATCACTGCCTTCCTCCCACAGGCAGCAACTTCCTTTACTTGTTACTGGGCCCATTTCTCATTTGCGGTTGGGGATTTGCCAGGATTCTGTGTGTCTTTGATACCTCTTGCTGTAACAGACTACTTCACAGTAACAACCTAAAGACGGAGGGTTTATTTTAGCTCAGGATTTATGAAGGGATCCAGTGCACTTGTGTGAAACTCGTGGCGACGGGGGTGTGAGGCTGCTGGTCACATGGTCAGCTGCTAGGAAGCAGAGGGATGACAGGAAGTGGGGCTGGGTTACAGGACTCCAGGTCCTCCTCCAGGGTCCCACTTCTTCCAGTGACTTCCAAGCCTAAAAAAATTCCACATCCTTCTGAATAGCACCACCAGCTGGGAGCCTGGAGGTGGGGACACTTGAAACTGACGCTGTAGCATTGTGTTCTTCAGCCCCGTGACACTGACTTTTATCTCAAGGGTGGTTTTATTTAGTTACAGAATCACCATTTTAGCCGTTGGAAGCGTGCAGTGCAGAAGGGCTAAGCGAGCCCACACAGGCACAGACTGCATCCTTCCTCGACCTGAGCAGGTCTTTCCACCTTGAAATCTCCACGTCTGTGCTGTTAGATGCCATCCCATGCGCTCTGTTGTCTTTCTGTGTCTGAGAGTTTAACCGTTCTAGACACCCTACTAAGAAACAGTGAAAAGGGAAGAGTGAATCCCGGCTAAACTACGTATATACGTACACCCCCATTTAATATATTGACATACACCCTGACTTGTGAAATACTCGGTGGAGAAGTCATGAAATTATAAGTGTCTTCCTGTTGGACTCTCAGTGCTGCACCAGGTGCACTGTGACAGGGAGGTGGTGGCTTCTTCAGGCTCCTGACTGTTCCTCCCATGGCCACTTCTTCATGCCTTGTCCTTTGCCTTTTGTCCTCTTTACCTCTTCCTCCCCTCCCCCTCCTCCTTCCTCCCTTCCTCCCTCCCTCCCTCTTTCTCTTTCTCTCCTTCCTTCTTCTCTCTCTCCCTTCTTCCATGCCCCCTTCCCTTTCTCTCCCTTCCTTCCCTCCCTCCCTCCTTCCCTTCCCTTCCCCTTCCTTCCTTCCTCCCTTCCTTCCTTCCTTCCTTCCTTCCTCCCTCCCTCCCTTCTTCCCTCCCTCCCTTCCTTCCTTCCTTCCTTCCTTCCTTCCTTCCTTCCTTCCTTCCTTCCTTCCTTCCTTCCTTCCTTCCTTCCTCTCCATGTGCCTGAGAGAAAGCATTGACTTGGTTTGGAAGGTTTGGGATGGACGAAGGAACAGGCAGAGTGAGTTAGGCCTGAATAAGTCGAGAATGAAAACTCTATGCTCTCTCGATCCATGGGTACTGTATTTTGTTACTGTTGGAATGTTATTGACGCAATGGAATCTTTGTTAGTTCTGTAAAGTGTTTGTCATTTTCTGGATTCTTCAAGTTAAAATGTCAAATATGAGGACAGACTATAACTTAAAACAAAAACCACAAACAACCATCCACCCGGCAGGACACCCCGAGCCCCTTCCCGTCTTGTAAATGCACGGGGCACTTGCCCGTGTGTGAAGCAGCTCTCGTTACCGTTATCCTGTGCCCGCTGCACTCGGCGCTGCTCGGGGCCTGGGGAGCACAGTGGAAACCAATTTCCCCGAGTCCTGATGCTGACATCCCTTTGGGAAGACTGGAAACTCATGCATAAGCATGGTCAGTGGAGAGGAACTGAGAACATGGTGGGTGTGGACACAAACCCCAGCAGGGAGAAAGAACGGAGCCCTATGACTTCAGACGAGGTGGCAAAAGCGTCACTCAGAACACAGCTTTTGAATGAGCCCTGAAATATGAAAGGACCAAGATAGATGGTGGCCGGAGAAAGAGTTTTCCAGCTGGTGTGAGCAGCCGGCACATTCCTAACCGGCTTGGTGGTCAGTGACTCCACCCCTGGCTGTTTCCCAAAGAGCCATGCTCTAACTTGTAACCTAAATTTAGGCATCTCCATTGTCACTACTGCGTTTATCATTGTGCGGAAAATATTCTGTGTGTGCATATATTCATGTTTATGTGTGTGTGGAAACCAGGGCATGGGTGTGCACATGTTTATGTATGTATGGGGGCCTGAGTTTGATACTCAGTATCTGCCTTGATCACTTTCTGCCTGGTACATTGAGTCAGGGTCTCCCACTTGAACCCAGAGCTTACCAGGTCAGCCAGTCTGACCAGCCTACTTGCCCTGGGGATCCTCTGTCTCACATCCTACCTTCCAGCCCTGGAATGACTGGCAGGCTGCTGTGTTCACCCAGCTTTTGTGGAGGTTCTGGGGATCTGACTGCTTGCCTCGTGCTAATGTGGCTGCCAGTGTACCTGCTGATCCATCTCCCTGGCCACCAGCAATTTTGTTTGTATTTCTGGCCATGGAATCCAGAGCCATGTGCACTTGGCAAGTTCTCTATCACTAAGCTCCGCCCTCATTCTTCAGAAACGCTTTCATAGATTAGATTAAGCACGTGTCACAGAAAGTGTTCTGGGCTCAAGTCGGTTATCTACAGGTCCTCTTGAGCCATGGCTGCCACTGGTGGCCTTTGGGTGTGAGTGAGGAGAAAGTCCTTTGCCAGTAATAAATTGCTTCCTCGGTGTGTGCTGAACATAAAGACACAGGAAGTAGGAATAGCCTGAGCGGTGTGCCAGGGAGCAGTGAGTTTCAGAGCACTAAGGTACCCCCCCAGCACACCTCGACCTTTACGTCTCTGAGGAAGACACCCCTAGAACAAATGTCAAGTCTCACAAACAGGCACCGTCTGTTTTCAAAGGCAGAGCAGCTCCAGTTGCTGGAGTTGTCCTCCTAACCGCTCCACCACTGAAAGATGAATCATACTGTCTGCACTCAAAAATCCAAATACCCTGCCAGGCTCAGGGGACATTTTGGAAGAGGGTGGGAGTAAGCGCTGGAGAAGGGTGGAGTGGTGGAGAATGTGTCTTCAGGGCCAGCATGGCTGTGGCACTCTCGAACTCAGCAGCTGTGATTGCTGCACAAGATCGGGCATGTCAGCACTCCCTCGTGCGGAGGGAGGGTCCCTCTTCCAGAGGAGCTGCTGCAGTTAGTGGTTGCTGGGGGAGGGAGAGCCATTTCCTTCAGTGTGTAGCCTCTGGTGAGCTGCCCATGCTCCTGTAAGTAACTAGATAAACTCGTTAAAAAGACAGAAGAAGAAATGAAAGTAAAACGGGGGTAGCTGAGCAGAAGGAGCTCAGTGAGTGGAGACAGGGTGGATACACTCCAGTGTAAGTATAAAGGTAAATGTGCTCCAAGTGTGTCACATGTACACACACAAACATGTGCGCACACACACAGCCAGTTATCATGTGTAATTAGCATATGCTAATAAAGTACTTAAAAATCAATGTAAATTGGCTGGTGACAAATGAGCATTGGCCCAGGACCGGACTGGCTGGACTCCAGAATTGTGATGACAGGTGTGTGCCACCGGTCCTAGCTGGTCTGGGATTCAATAAAGAGAACAGAGCAAGACAGAAGGGAGATTAGCCACAAAGCAACAAGGGCTCCCCTTCCAGTGAGCTGAGAACTGTGGAGACCAGATGGCAGACAGAGGTAGCATTTCCTTCTAACTCTTACGTGCGTCTGAAATGACCTGTGGCAAAACGGTCATGTGACTGGATGCCAGCAGCTCCTACATGTTAGGCTTGCTATGCCGGTAACACAATGGAATTCCTGGCACAGGAATGAAAGAGGGGGGTGCCATGCCCTCATCCCGTGTGTAACTCCATTGTGCTCAGAGAAGTCACATTCCCAGATCAAACGATTGGCTAGCTCCAGGGGTCTCTAACTCTGTAAAAGAGACATTACTTGTTAGATGCTTTTCTCCTCATCGTGCCAGGGAGACCTGACTGTAAGTTCCATGAGTGAATCTGTGACAGCGGAGGATTCTGTGCATCCTATTGTTGACTCATGCAGCGGGATTGAAGTTGTCAGTGAGACTTGTCGCACACTAAAGTGTAAAGGGCTATCTCGCATGCATTTCAGAAAACCTAAATATCATGACTCGGGGTGGGCTTTGATGCTTTGGACGTAGGAATCTGTAAGGAACTTGCAATGAGTACAGTTTTTAATGGTGTACATCGTAGTTTAGAAGCCTTCTGGAAGGATGAAAAGAAATATGGAGGATTTTGCACTAAGAGACTATTAGGAAGAATAAACGGTTGTTCTAGTTTGCTTTCTGATGCTATATAAACAGCAGCTTTGGAAGGAAAGAGTTTATTTGGTTTGTACTTTCAAATCACAATCCACCAAGGAGCTCAGCTCAGGAAGCCTGGCGGACAGTTGCTTAGTGGCTTACTCTCTGGCTCATATTCAGCAACCTTTTTAATGTTGCAGCCCTCCCCTGCCTAGGGTTGGTAACACCCGCAGTGGACCAAGCCCTCTTACATCAAAGAATGCTAAGCAAAATGCCCCACAGGCTGGTCTTATGTAGGCAATTCGTTGATTAAGGTACCATCTTCCTAAATGTGTGAAGTTGACACCGAGGGTAGCGTTACAGTGATCAGGTCACATAAATTTGGTGATTGGTCGTCAGTGGCGGAATGTGATAAAAAGCTGATGTGTGACGTTGGGGACAGGACGTGAAAGGGAGGCCATTAGATGAGGAGAAGAGATTGACACACTATCAGGAGGAAGAGTAGAGCCGGTCATGAAAGATGGGTTGACAAGGGAATCGGGAGGCGAGCAGGAGAGGGCACAGAACCCACAGTTGCAGGGCTAAGGGAAGCAGGAGACTAAGGTTCCAGGGAGGATGTAGGAGAATGAGCTTTGCCAAGCAAATCTCAGCTCTAGACGGAAGGAAAAGAGGAAAGATGGATGTTGGGGGGTCTTCTGAAGAAGGAGGTGAACTAATGCAGCAAAGCCCCCTGAAGTAAGAAGTGCTTAACTGGAAAGAAGCGTAACTAGAGCGAGCCCAGGTACTCACCTTGTGTTCTACCCATGGGTACCGGGCACTTCTCGCTCACTGCCCCTTCATTCGCCCGTCGTTTAGCTAAGCGCTCCAGTGAGACACAGAATCGCTCACAGTGCACCATTTCTATGTGTAGTGGGGGTCATCCCCTGAGCAGGGTGCATTGTGGTGGAGTTTATGAATGAGCCCTTCATTCGAGGAAACCTTTACAGACCAGACCCAAATGTAGGTAGGTAGGGAAGGCTGAAGAAAAGAATAAGAAAGGGAAAGAGAGAGATGTCCGGGTAAAGGGATGCCTGTGTGAGTGCAGGGTGTGTCACTTGGGGGAAGGTAGACAGAGGTGACAGGTACCTGGTGGGCTTAGCTCCAGCGTTCTTAAGCAGTAGCAGGAAGAAAGAAGGCATGTCCCCTGAGCAGCTCCTTATCTACTTAAATACATTACCACTCTATGTAGCAATTCCTGAGACTTTTTTCTTCCGGTTCCTATGGGGACTATTAATGCCTCAGAAATACTAGCTGATTTTGAGTATTATAAGCACTTATCCACATCAGGACATTTCTGATTTATTTGCTCATTTTGAGTCAGTTCTCGGCATTTGGAGAACTGGTTTTGAAATACTTCATTTCTTTATAATATTTGGCCTGAAAGAATGCTGCCAATCTGGCTAGAGTCTCTTGTTCTCAGAATGAAGGAACAGGATGGGGTTCAGCCGTAGAGCATGTGAGCACTTCTCTGTGATGAGCGTTCATGTGAGACCCTGGGTTCAGACCCCAGCCAGAACCCCAGGAGGAAAAATGAAAGTGTGCATTTTGTTTTGACTCAGTGGCACGTGACTATTGTCAGAGCTACTCAGGATGCTAGGGCAGGAGATCTGCCTGAGCCCAGATGTTTGAGGCCAGCCTGGTCAACATAAGGAGCCGTACCCTGTCTGTTAAAGAGAGACAAAACTAGAAGATTCTACCTCTTACCTCATCGTACATAAAGCATTTTTTTAATCTAATGAAATGTGATTATAGACATTCCTTGCATTGGATTTTAAAAACAGATGACTCATAATGTGCATAATCAAAGTGAGGGCTTGAAAGCCGTCCAGGCACTGCCTCTGCACCTTCATAGATTAAGAACATACGTCATGTGTTCTGGCTGCTTTCCAGAAGACTATCCTCAAGGAGTTATGAACATTTCATTTTCATGGTCCCCAGGGGCTGTTAGTCGTTCCGACTACTCCATCAGACTCTTGTAAGTTAATTCTGGGCACTTGAGTTAGCAGTGTAAACAGGGTTGTGCCGCAGTAGTGTGCAGGTGTGTGGTGGACAGCTGGTGTTAACATCACACTCACTCTAAATGTGCATTGCACACTTGATAAATTAGCTTTTAAATTTTTGTGGCATCTTGGGAAATGTAATCCAGCATGTCTCCATCTTCAGAAGGAATGCCCCAGATTTAATCCTTACATCTTTCTTCCCCTTTCCACACGTCTTCCTCTCCCCCTTTCCCTTCCTCCTCCTCCCCCTTCTCCTCCCTTTCTTCCTCTTCCTTTTTCCATTTTGGTTTGCTTTCAACACATGACATCTGTCAGTCCCAGAACTGAAATAGGAAACTGGAGATGCAGGTTAATTCTGGAGAAAGAATGGATGTCACATCAGATGTTCCTGGGGAAGAAGGGAGCACAATTGGTGTTTTTTCTGATCCTAACTCTGAGGGATTGCCTTTTCAGTTGAATTCTGGGTGCCCCACCTGTCTATATTGGATTCCATTTGGCTTTTATCTCTGTCGTATTTACAGGAACATTCAGGGAATCCTCTGGATAAAATATATAATGTGGTTATAAGCTATTTAGATGAAATTATAAGGAACACATCCCAAGCTGGGCATAGAGTCTCATGTCTGTAATCCCGGGAGGCTAAAGCAGGAGCGTATTTCTGGGCAACAGAGTGTATGGGGTGTCTCAGTACTCTGTCTTAGGGTTCTGTTGCTCTGGAGAGACACCATGGGGGACTTAACAGTTTAAGAGGTTTAGCCCCTTATCGTCATGACGGGAGGCGTGCAGGCAGACCTGGTGCTGGAGAAGGAGCTGAGAGTGGAAAAGGAGCTACTTCTTGATCCCACAGGCAACAGGAAGTGGTCTGAGACACTGGATGTACTTGAGCGTAGATGAGACTTCAAAGCCCACCCTCACAATAACACGCTTCCTCCAAGGCCACACCTCCTGATAGTGCCACTCCCTAGGAGCCCATGGAGGCCAATTACATTCAAGCTACCACACCACTACTGTGTTTCAGAGTGACAGTTTTATGTGTCTTGCTCTTTCATGACTCGGGTATGAAAAAAATGGAAGAAAACGTCAGGCATAGTGACACACACCTTTCATCCCAGCTCTCGAGATGCACAGGCAGGTGAATCTCCGTGAGTTCAAGGCCAGCCTGATCTCTATAGTGAGTTCCAGGACAGTCAGGGCTTCATAGGAAAATGACTTTGGACTTAGTGTTTAAGTCAGACGGGGTGGGGGAGCTTCTGAAGGCTTCCTAGGTGGGAGCCTCCATGGAGAGAGGAGAGCTGAGTGGGCAGGGAGAATCCTCGCAGACGTCACCCCTGCCTGCTGCTCCAACAACAGGCATTGACAGTCCTGTGGAACCGGGGATGGATTGGAGGAATGGGAGGACATCACAGGTCCTAGTCACTGTTTTACATGCAAACTTAGTGACTGGCGTCCTTCAGGGACAGACGGAGTCTTGTCTTCTGCAGGCTGCTCAGAACTCTGCATGCCCTAGGGCTGTGCCTGTGGCCCCTGACAGTCACTTTTACAGTGTGCGCTAGCTAGCTTTTTGTGAACTTGGCACAATCTAAAGACATTTGGAAGAGGAACTTCAGCTGAGAAAAGGCTTGTAGACAGGCCTATAGGCTGTATTACTAGTTAATGACTGATGTAGAAGGTTCAGCCCACTGCAGGTGAGGGCATTCCTGGGCGGTTGGTCTTGGGTTGTATAAGAAAGCAGGCTCAGCGGGCCATGAGGAGCAAACCAGTAGGCAACATTCCTCTATCATCTGTTCTTGTCCTGACTTCTACTATGGTGTACTATAAAGTAAGAGAAATCCTTTCCTCCCCAGGTCATCTGTGGTCAGCGTTTTATCATAGCAGGGTACTTGTTTTCTGTTTGCTCAGAATTGGTGTATGATGTGGGATGTCCTTCTGAATCTGTGTTGCTTTTATTGGATAATGAATAAAATCGTTTTGGCCAATGGCTTAGCAGAGTAAAGCCAGGCAGGAAATCTGAAAAGAGATAGAGAGAGTAGGCAGAGTCAAGGAGTCACCACGTAGCTGCCAAAGGAGTAACACACTAGAAGCCTTACTGTGGTGATACATAGATTAGTAGAAATGGGTTAATTTTAGATGAAAGAGCTAGCTAGAAGTATGCTTAAACTATTGGCCAAACAGTGTTGGAATTAATAGAGTTTCTGTGTGATTATTCGGGTCTGGGCGACTGGGAAACAAACGAGCAGTCTTTGGTTACAGGCGTAGGTCAGGCAGTTGTGACTAGATGCTTCCCTCTTTGTACGTGCTCACTTTCCCTGTCATACTTATCTGAAGAATTATTAATCCTCGCATCTTCCTTTCATGGAAGTGACAGTTGTGCTGATTCAATTCAGGCCCTTTAAATTTAAAATATGTCAGTCTTCTGATTTGTAACATGTCAATTCTAAAGAACAGTTGACCTTATCAATGTTATTTTCTTGCTCAGACAAACGGACATCTGCCTGGGAATGGAGACGTCTATCAAGAAAGGCTGGCACGTCTGGAAAATGACAAGGAATCCCTCGTTCTTCAGGCAAGTGGTGCTTAAGGCCATTCCCTTCTCAGGACACGTAATGTAGAGTCACGTATGTGCTGAGCGCATTGCACCTGTAGTAAATGTGCCATCGGACCTGACTTTACATACATTTGAACTAGAAACTCAGATCTGTGAACACCTATAGTGTAAAAATCTCAGCCTGAATATATGTTAACCTTCCAGCTTTGAAAATGATACAGGAACCAAACAAAGCAGCCCGAGTGGAGCCTGCTGTTGGGAACTGCTGTGGGATGTTTGTTTGCTTGCTCATGGAGTTTCTGAGTACAGAGCAAATGTCTTCTTTTTTGTTCTTTGAACTAACCAGATCAAAGTGTGTTTACTCAGCTGGTCATTCCTGAGGAGAGCCCTGCAGATCTGCATGGGACCTGGAGGACGAAAGATGAACCCCACTGTTTCTGGAGACATTTGAGTGTGTTGTGTGCACTCGGCCTTTTTCTTTTTCCTTTGTGGTTCTGGGAGCCGAACTCAGGATCCTACACAGTGGAAACAGTACACTGCTCTTCACCCCGCCCTGGCTCTGAGCAAATCTGGGACCACGTTGATGTTGAAAGAGTTTATAGAATCTGAGTTCTTTACTCGTTTTTGCTCCCTTTATTATTGAAGCGTGAGATCTGCGTGGTCCTTACTATCTATTTCAAGTGCGGATCTCATTCCCTCTGTTGCCCTCTAACCTTAGTTCTTTACCATCACCTCAGAAATCAACAATTTTTTATAGATTCTTATTACTGAAGTGATTTTAATATGTAAAGTAGTGCATATTCTGATCCGCACCAAGTTTCTCCTAAACTGAATAGGAATCTTTAAGTCATAAGACAACATAGGGCCTACCTAGCATGCACAAGACCCTAGGTTTGATCCACACAAAACAAAGTGAAAGACCATTGTCATCTTGTTAAATCTGGGATGTCTTCAACCACCATGAGTTGTAAGCTGAGACTGTGCATTCATTTCCTGGCTGCCCAGACCCAAATAATCACACCGAAACTATAATTACAACATTTGGCCAATGGTTCAGGCATATTTCTAGCGAGCTCTTAACATCTTAAATTAACACACTTTTATTAATCTATGTACCACCACAAGGCTGTGCCCTACTGGTGGGGTTCTGGCCTCTTTCTCCTTCAGCAGCTTCTTGGTATCTGCAACCAATAAAAGCAATACATATCTTAAAGGACATCCCACATCAGTGAGTGATGGGTCTTACTGTTCCAGTTAGGGAATGAAGCATGCTTTGGGACCCAAAGTCTTTCAAACTCATTGTCGCCCTTTGCTTTAAATTAACAGGTGAGTGTGTTGACAGACCAAGTGGAGGCTCAGGGAGAGAAGATTCGAGATTTGGAGTTTTGTCTTGAAGAGCACAGAGAGAAGCTGAACGCCACTGAGGAGATGCTGCAGCAGGTATGGGCTGGCAGGAGGGGGAGGGGCCTGCCAAACTCTTTTATCGGAGGTGCAACATTCCTATCTGGTGTCTGCAGCAGTAAATTCCAGAATCCTAGCAACTGGTGTATTTAGAGTCTAGGAGGAGCAGAGTCTCAAAGCACAGATTTATGAAGTTAGACAATTAGAACAGATACAATGTTATAGTCTAAAAACAGACATACAAAGTTAGACATCTAGAAGAGAATACAATGTTATAGGAATTGTAAATTGATCTTTTGTGTTTGAATTATTTCCAACTCCCAACCATGAGATGATAAAAACCACATGTGACTTGTTTTTAGGCAAAAAAAATAAAATTTCACACATGCGTGCATCCATGTGCACACACAGGGCTTGTAGATTGAGAAGCATGGTGATGCAGTGGACAAAGTGCACACGGAACACGTGGAACACATGGAAACAAAACCACTTCTGTTGAATGTCTGCTGCCGTTGCCTGCCTGCCTAACTCCAAAGGCTCGCGACCTCTCAGTCCCTTAGTTTCCAGGTCCCTAGAAACCCTGATCAATGCGGCTGATAAGCTTTTCTACCTCCTGAGATTGTTGCAGGGATTGTCTCCTTGTTGCTGGCACATAGCAAGCAACGTGTACAGCAGTGTTGTCATCAGGGTTAGCAGTGTAAGCAAAAGCTGCATCTTCTCGACAGCCTGATGCCGTGTTTAGAAGGTCCTTAGAAGAAGGTCGTCAGCAGTGTGGCGCGCGGCCGTTATTCTTCAACCACAGAACACACCTAATCGTTGCTCTTTTCAGTCATGACAGAAATTTATAATAAAATGACTTGTGACTATTGCTCTGAAATCCTAACAGGAACTCCTGAGCAGGACCTCGTTAGAAACACAGAAGCTGGAGCTCATGGCCGAGGTCTCTAACTTGAAGTTAAAGCTGACAGCTGTCGAGAAGGACCGACTGGATTATGAAGACAGGTTCAGAGACACGGAGGTGAGTAGTGTGCTGGTTCCCCTCCCCCCTTAGCCTGCATGCACACATTCCCAAGACAGTTTGAAGTTCCCGGAGGTGTGAGGGAGCTAGTCACAGTGTGTTCAGAGGTGTGAGGGACGGTAGCTAGTCACAGTGTGTTCAGAGGTGTGAGGGACGGTAGCTAGTCACAGTGTGTTCAGAGGTGTGAGGGACGGTAGCTAGTCACAGTGTGTTCAGAGGTGTGAGGGACGGTAGCTAGTCACAGTGTGTTCAGAGGTGTGAGGGACGGTAGCTAGTCACAGTGTGTTCAGAGGTGTGAGGGACGGTAGCTAGTCACAGTGTGTTCAGAGGTGTGAGAGAGCTAGTCACAGTGTGTTCAGAGGTGTGAGGGACGGTAGCTAGTCACAGTGTGTTCAGAGGTGTGAGAAGACAGTAGCTAGTCACAGTGTGTTCAGAGGTGTGAGAAGACAGTAGCTAGTCACAGTGTGTTCAGAGGTGTGAGGGACGGTAGCTAGTCACAGTGTGTTCAGAGGTGTCCTCCGTCAGAAAATGAGTGCTAGGAAGGGGAGGGAGCAGGGTTGGTTCCTTTTCTCTCCCTTCATGTCAAATGTCTGCATACTGCATATTGACTCTGTGTTATCAGTACCGTGTGACGTCAAGCTTGAGATGTTACAACTTATTCCACTGTGATTTCTAAAATAAAGTTTCCCATCCAGGATCGGTTACAGTGGAAAGCCTTGGTTGTTTACCTCCTTTGTGGCAGAAGGAAATAACCGTCTTGATTCACGTTCTAACCTTGAAATTGCCTGTCAGTCCCTTTTAAGAGCTCGTTCCACGCTCACCAAGACGCGTAACCCAGTCCCTGAGAAGTCCTACTTTAATCCTTTTTTGTTGTCTTTTTCAAGACAAGGCTTCTCTGTGTAGCCCTGCCTGTATTGGAACTCACTCTGTACGCGAGGCTGGCCTTGACTTCGGATATCCACCTGCCTCTGCCTCCCAAGTGCTGGGATTAAAGGTGTGCGCCACCACCGCCTGCCTTCATTTTAATACTTGCTACAGGAATCTGCTAAGATGTTTTCCTTTCCCTCATCCTGTCATCGCTGACTGCACACTTAAGCACCGGCTGGGGCTACAGAAGGACTCTTCCACGGGTGGAGATGGGAGGAGGCTGCCCACACCACGTAGGCAAGGTTTAGTGAAGTCTTCCCCTGTACGCTGCTTAGTTTAGTCTGGGTGTGAGGTTAGCCAGTCAGGGGAACTAACTGCAGCTGGTGTTCTTGGCCTTTTTGGTAGGATCCCAGGGCCGCACCTACATCGCTTGAGTCTGCCTGCGTCTTGTGTTCTCACTCAGATGCCAAGTCACACTGTGAGCACACTTCCGGGAAACACAGTCCCTGATCGTTTCCTATGAATAATCCACGCTACTCATAAAATGGAGTGCACATATTCACAGGGCAGATTGCAGAATATTATTGTGATTTTTATAAAAAAAAATAATCAAAATAGCCTCCAAAGGTTGAAATAGAAGGAAATATGTAAATGTTCTGGCTCAGTGTTTCCTTAAAAATAAAACATTTACCTAGATATTGCTGTAATCCCAAATCTCTTAACACTATTTGAGAATTTTAGAGAGTTTGGATATTAGTTTCTAAGAAAATGTTGAAGTAAGGAACACTTATAGGCATTTCCAAAAGAATAGTGCATTAGCATCTTTAAACCTTAAAGATTTAGGACTTGCCTGTCCTGGAACTTGCTGTGGGAGTGGGTTGGCTCATTCAACAGCGCCCCCTTCTGGTATGAGCATAGATGGCTGAACCACAGAGCTCTGCAAGGAGCCTGAACTGAAGCTAATTGAAGTAGTTTATATCCTGTTTAATAAATACTATATAGTGCCATGTTTTATATCCCATCTAATAAATATTATATAGTGCCATGTTTTCCAGCCAGACTTGTTATGGGCATATCTGACTTCTTCCATGTTGGAACTTCAGAGTCATATTTAACTCATCACTACCAAAAACAACTGGATAATCTTACCTTCCTTCCACCCTCCCTCTCTCCTGCCTGCCTTCCTTTTCCCTCCCTCCCTCCCTCCCTCCCTCCTCTCTCTCTCTCTCTCTCTCTCTCTCTCTCTCTCTCTCTCTCTCTCTTTCTTTCTGTTTTTTTTTTTTTTTTTTGAAACATGGTTTCTCTTTGTAGCTCTGTTTGTCCTGGAATCCTAGAACTCACTCATAGACCAGGCTGGCCTCTGGCTCCCTAGTGTGCTGGAATCAAAGGCAAGCGCCACCATTGCCTGACTTGCATAAGGGAAAATGACCCCGATATGTAGTTCAGTTTCTGTAGTGGTTGCTTCGTCTTTGCAGTCAGCACAGAAGAAATCGGCAGTGTTTACAGTAATGCCTGCTGACAGCAGCTGAGTCTAAACACCAAGGGAGGAGGGCCACTCCTGACTTATGTGCAGGGACGATGAGCAAATGAGGGAAACTGACACTTTTTAAATCCAAATTCAGAATATTTGGGCAAATTTTGAAAGCACATTTTTAAAGTGACAGTAGAAATGGTGTTAAATTCTATTGTTATGAAACATTTGGATTTTTAAAATTTTGCACATATAAAATTACATTATTGTATTGGGTATTTGAATATATGAGCGCACACGTACACACACACAAGACTTTCATATACCTTCAGGTTGAGATTCTTAGTTTAAAGAAATCTGAGTCTTTATTTTGTAGACTAGACAAACAATTGAGGAAATCTTCAGATTACTACTAATGTGTCGCAGAAAAGGGTCTTCAGTGGCTGTGCTAGAGAACACCTCTAGTTCTGTGACAGGGTGGGGGTCCTTAGATAGTCTGAATACAGAAATGGGCGCTGATGGTAGACTGCCCTTGTGAGTTTGTCCCATTTCCATCATGCTAGTAAGCACCGACTAGAATCACTAGTCACAGCCCAGTCAGCCATTTGTCTTTGTCAGGTTGTTGTGCCCGTGAGGAATTGTCCTGATGACCTAATTGGTGTAGGCAGGCCCAGCCCACTGTGGGGCCTCCATCTCCTGGACTGTATAAGAAGCTAAGCGAGCATTAGCCAGGTGCACCAGCCAGCCAGCAGCATTCATGGTTCCTGCCTCCAGCTCCCAGACTTGGCTTCCCACCCGCAGTTCCCCCAGTGGTGGACTGTGACCTGGAAGTGTAAGCCCAAGAAACCCTTTTGGTCAGAGCGTTTTACCATAGCAACAGAACAGAAACTCGGGCACATCACCGTGACAGACACGACAGGTTATAAAGCTCACATCACCGTGACAGACACTCACGACAGGTTGTAAAATGTCTGTTTTAGCCCACAGTTTTAGAGCGTTTAGTCCAGAACGAGTGGACCCCATTGCTTGTGAGCCAGCATTGAAGCAGCACCTTGTCCTGGAGTGCATGGCAGGGAAAACCACTTACCTCATGACCAAGAAGCAGAAAAAGGGGAGGCACCAGGGTCCCACAATCCCGTCACCCCATACCTTCCAGGGATACCAACCCTAGCGTTTTCCTAGTCAGAATCATGGCAGCATTAGTTTTCATTGGCCCAGCACTAGGGGCAGGGGTCCTGGAAACTTAGGTCAGGGTTTTAGCGGATGCGTGGTTTGGCTGTTGGGTGGATCTCACTGGATCTCCCCTTGTTGGGACTGGTTCTCACAGCTCATCTCCGAGGAGCTGTTGCTGGCTTAGGGCCTCCTGGCTACTCCTTTGCTAACGGTGCTTTACCCTTTTCTAATTAATGATTATTATTTTTTCTTTTTGGACAGGGGCTAATACAAGAGATCAATGATTTGAGGTTAAAAGTCAGTGAGATGGACGGTGAAAGACTTCAGTATGAGAAAAAACTTAAGGCGACTAAAGTAAGTTCTCTTGGGGGGAAAATAATTTTTAAGCATGGTCTACCATTTTGTGAACAATCTTATAAAAAATATTTTCCAACTAGTACATGACAACGAGCACGTCATCCAAGTACACAGTGTTTCCCTGAAGCTGGAGACGCTGAGCTCACTAGAGTTCTCAGTACAACCCAAGGCTTGGCTAACTGGACGGGACACGGCCTGCTGTTTCTGTAGCCAGCCCTCTTTATGAACTGGTGCTGTTCTCCTGGTGATTCAGTCTGCCTTTTTCTGCCTCGCTCTCTCTCCTCTGTCTCTCTCCCAGTCTGTAATGGCCAAACTCTCTAGCATGAAAATCAAGGTGGGTCAGATGCAGTATGAGAAGCAGCGGATGGAGCGGAAGTGGGAGTCCCTGAAGGTGGAGTAGACGTTGGCGGGAGCCCCGTTGCTGCCGCTTGCCTCTTGGCTTGTGTCGTTTTGCCGTGATGGTGTTTTCAGCAGCATGCACATTCATCGTGTGTGTGTGTGTTTGCCTGTGTGTGCGTGTCACCTGTTTATTGAGAATACATACACCCTGACTGAAAGGACAAACAGATCTCTAATGTCACTAGTGAGCAGGTAAAATATGACAGTATTAGCGCATACGCTTATTTCTTGGACTGTCTGGCCCCTACGCATAATAAAACAGTTGTTGGAAGTTCACCTGGGGAAGAATTCATTTCAATAACTGGAGCCTGCTCTTCTCTGTTAGGGTTTTCTGGAAGGTCAGTGTATGAGTTCCTCCTTGTGAAGGGGAAGAGAAGCCACTGCTTAGAAGTCCTGCAGGGAGAGGGGTCGGTACCTCCTGCAGGGTTGTGAAGGTTTCTGAACTTGACTCCATCCTTGCCATAAGTCAGGTGTGCAGGGCCACCTTGGCCTCCTGGGTGGATTTTTCAACACTGCATGTCCAGATAGCGGAATCTGAGAGTAAATCCCACGCTGAATAAGAGGCGGGCATGTTGTCATTGCACAACTGGTGTCTGCATCAGATACAGCCTGCAAAATACGAACTTGCTATGGCTAGAACTTTCTAAAGCAAAATTTAAAATGTTAACGAATACATCAGTGGCCTCAGAAGCTTTTGCAGGCCCACCATTTCAAAAGGAAGACCTAAATCCTCTTTTTCTAGATTCCCCTTTTCCCTTGCAGCAGGAGTTTGTCTTTCTCAGTGATCTAGAGCATGGTTTGGTCACAGCCACCCCCGAATTGCCTCCCCTTGGCTACTAAAGCCCAGTGGTTATCCCAGAATCACGAGTCGCCTTGAAATGCTTGAGGAAGCCAAGCAAGCCTTTTTGAATTTGTATTTTATTTTGCTTTTCTGACAAGTGACTAACATTGGCCATCTCCTTTGACTAACTTGGCGAGACTTTCTGACTTAATGTAGGCCGACTTTAGGGAATACCTTGCCCTGATTATGTTTCCGTTTCTTCTTACACTTGCTCACAAACCTGAAACAGTGACCCCGTGATGATTACAAACGAGTCATATTAATAGTGCTCATCATAGCCTCTGTCTCATTGTGTTCACGTGTAAGTTCTGCAGAGTTTTGTCTCGTTCCCAGAGTCTTGAGTTGACGTTAAGGCCAGTATGCTCTAGAGATACTCCTCTTCCGCCATGGTCTCCTGTATTAAAATGAATCTGTAACTTTGTAGGATGAATTGACATCTTTAAAAGAGCAGCTGGAAGATAAGGACTGTGAAGTCAAAAGACTGCAGGAGAGACTGGTGTGCAAGACCAAGGGAGAAGGTGTGGACGTCCTCGATCGAGGTGAGCGCTTGATCCCTCGCTCTGTGCAGGTCCTGTGGGCTACAGGAGAGGAGCTGGCGGTGCACAACAGAAAGTCAGCCTCAGTGACGTGTGGGTCCAGGGAGGGGCACACAGCTGCGGCCCCAGCTCGTGGACTCTGAAGCAGAAGGATCGTAGTTGGCCACCAGGCTGGATGACACAGGGAGACCCCCCCATTCGGTTTTTTTTAATCTTGAAATATGTATAATATCTGGAATACTAGATCAGATTTTACCTTCCCTTTGATACATGTATGCATACATAAATATGTCCAGTGGTGCCGGACATGAGAGCAGTTTCCCGGTTTGGACAGCCAGACTCCAGCTGGTGGAGCTGTGTCGTGCTGTATCTTATATGGAAACAAGTAGCATTTTATCCATTTCCTTACCCATCAGAAACTCAATTTCTCAAGCCTTAGATGTGGGCTTTCCTTCCCTGGTTTGTTATAGGACATTCAGAAATTTTAGGATCGGATCTGCTAATCCCATGCTCTACCACTGAACCATAGTGGCGAGTGGACACTGAGTGAGTGTAGGTGGGCTAGAGGTGTGTTTGGAGAGCACTGTCCACATAGAAATGGGGCTTGGAACCAGTCTGAACTGCCTGCTGTCTGTCACTTCGGGACCAGCTAAGTTCAGGGTCTAGGAACCTCCTGAACAGTCTGCTCCTGATACCATGTCATCAGTGAACTGTCTCCTGGCATGGGGACTTGAGTGCTCCATTTGGCTGTGGCACAGAGTTAGGAGGACCGGGTGTCAGACTGCATTTGGGAAAACCTACCAGAGTGGCCCTGGCCAGTCCACATCACAGTTGGCTGGCCTTGTGGGCCTGGCTTTCACACAGAAAGCTGAAGCTCAGATGCAGCAACTCAACTGACTGCACAGCCGCTCCTGCGCCTCCCGTGCTCTTGCGCGTCTGCGGCCAGTCCCCACGTCATGCGGTAGGGCCTCATACCTGGCTTCCTTTGCAGTTAGCATTCCAGCATTTAGGTAAAAGGAAGCCAAACGATAGGACTTTTAAGGTAGAGTTTTTGTTGCAATGTGTGCTAACTTCGAATCCGATGGGTTTTCCTGTGCAGATGAAAATGTTAAAAAGAAGCTCAAGGAGAAAAGTAAGGTTTTCGGTGTGTCTCCATCAGCCTCCATTAGCCAGCAACACCACCTCGTTCTTTGCATGTTGAGAACATTTCTGTCTGTAAACATCTGCAGCTGCTTCATCAACGAGCCCCCATTTCTTCACGGTGTGCAAAGTAGAGGCTAGACAGACAGACTGTAAAGTAAAGAGGACAGGATCACGTCATGGGTTTTCCCTGCAGCCCGTTCACTTCCCAGAGTGCAACAGGACGCACAGAGAAGTGAGCTCAGAAAGTGTGCACTCTCTGCTGTGGGTGGCAGAGGTGCAGGAGACAGACAGAGCACACATCTGGGAGACTCAGCTCTCGTCACCACAGCTCCGGCTTGTGCTGAGCTTTGCTTTGTCTGTTTGGAAACTTGTTGTTTAGCTGAGGCCTACACCAGAGCTTTGTGGAGCCTGGGCTATCTAGTGACATGTAAAGAAAGATAAATCCTTAAATTGGCCGCAGAGAGTGAACTAATAGGTTAGATGAACCTGCTTTAAAACAAACAACAAATGGAAAACAAACAGCAGCCATTCCTAACTGAAAATGTATTAATACAGTTTTTTAAATTACTAGATTCTCCCCTCCTCCACGAGCTGGTAACTTTAGCTGAATGTTTTCCTGTTTCTGTATTTTAATTGTAGGTTCACTTTGGGTTTAAATGTTCATTTTTATTAAAAAGTACTTGAAGTTTTCATTTTTCAAGTAACACTCGTGTTTGGCGACCATATTATCAGGAAAGTCACACTCTGCACACCGTGGCTGTTGGGTCTTGTGCTCTGTTTTAAAACAGCGTTAGAAATGAGGCTTGTGGATGAAGCAAGTCACTCTTCCTTCTGTGGAACTGCAGCTGGCTTCTCAGCATGACCGCTCACATAAACACACGCTCAGGCTCTTACCGTGGCATCTCCAGCTTGGTCATGACCGAGCCCCATCCCTCCGCCCTGGTCGTTGTGAGATCCGCCCATCGCTCTCACTCACTGCCCATCCATGGCTAACCTTTTTGAGAACTTGGTGCTGTCATTGCTGCCGCGCCCACATTCCATCCTCAGGGTGTAAAGGGAGACTGTGTTCTTTCTCCAAGAGAGGGCGTCTCCCGGTCCCCAACCCACATCGCTGTCTTTCTGGGTGACAGCTGTGGGGTGAGGTCAAAAGTGCTCCCCTTTTATCGCCCCTTGCCATGCTTCCCTTGAGACATTTTGGACAGAAGAGCCGTGACTGCCCTCACAGGTTAGCTGAGATGCCTCCTAACAATGTTGCGTCATTTTCAGACATTGAAGTACAAAAGATGAAAAAGGCGGTGGAGTCCCTGATGGCAGCAAATGAAGAGAAGGTACCTAATGAACCTGTGTCACTGTCCCTGTTTGCGCCGCGGCACCGCTTTGACTGTTCCACACGGTTCCTGAGCCACTCCAGCTGGACAGGACACACTTACGATTCCACTGACGTTAGGGACCCTCCTTGTCTCCCCCTGCCCATGCACACTGTCACAGTGATGTCGCTTGTGACTGTGTCTGTGTGTACAGAATAGAGAGGCCAGCAGCCTGGACTCCACGGAGATCCTGACGCCCTCCTTCCCTGTTTGGATTTAGAAAATATTGAAACCATCAGAGTTCTTTCTATTCAGATGAGAGGAGTATGTTCTGGAAATTCTGGGCTAGTGTGAACTCTGAATGGTGGAGTGCCAGCTTCACAGAGGCCCGCACAGCCCCGGAGAAGGTGGGGTTACTGTCCTCTCGTTCCTCACCTCTCACCCCAGCAACTGTCTTGCTTTCCTGAGAGGTGAACCAACGGGACACGGGCCAGGCCTGTGGTCCCTGCCTTTGTCACTAGGGCTCTTGGCTGTGGTCTGTTTTCCTCACTTCTCAACACAGACCTGACCTGGCAGATCTTGGCTGCTTAGCAACCATTGGATTCAGCTTACAACATCAGGACCACTCTCTCCTGTTCCCTTAGTGAGTGGAACAAAGGGACATTTCCCAGAAAGGGCTAATTCCAAGGAGTAGAGAAATACAAAATGCCCAGAAGATGGTTCTTCTTTCTCATCACAACTTTCTCCAATCCTGTTACTCCTTCGCGTCTTTGCTGCTTCCTCTCATTTTTGTTCTCTCTCTCTCCCTCTCTCTGTCTCTGTCTGTGTGTGTGTGTGTGTGCGCGCGCACATGCGCGCGCGTGCCTGCATATAAAAGTCAAGGTCAGACTGACCTCAAGTGTCTTCTTATTCACTCTCCATCTAATTTTTTGAGACAGTCGGAGACCCTGTAGCTTGCTGACTGGCTGGCCAGCAGGCTCTGGGAACCCAATTCTGTCTTTCTTCCCCGCCCCCTAGTTGCTGGCTTTACGTGGATGCTGGGGATCTGCACTCTGGAATTTTATCCACTGGGATCCAATACAAGCCATCGGCCCCGTGTTAGGTCTTCCCACACTAAACCATCTCACTGGCCCTTGGTTTTGTTGTTGTTGTTGTTAAATGCTGTACATCAATTTTGTTTTTGAAGATGGCATGTTGGATCTGTAAGATCACAGGTGCTGTTTCTGTCTTTGATGCACATAGGAAAAATACAGATATTGCCACTTTTACTAAAGCTTGGGAACTGTTCAAATAGTGTAAACAATTCACAGCACTTACCTTTACTGTTTGAAACTGTAGCAGTGGTGATAGCTTACATTCTTCACAGGATCGGAGGATAGAAGATCTCCGGCAGTGCCTGAACAGGTACAAGAAAATGCAGGACCCAGCAGTTCTGGCTCAAGGTAATAAAGTAAAATGCATCTCTGGAAACCTTCCTACTCCAGCCATGAGCTTACATAGTTGGGCTCAGTTTCTTACGTAGTTCGCATGCATTTTCCCAGAGTGGGTGACTCATCTGTTTATGGACAATGGTGCTGGGAAACACTTGGGCTGATGAGTATTTTTAGCTCTATGTGTCCGTGAGAGTATCTCTATTAAAGCATTCTGGAGCAAGATCTGTAGTATACGCAAAGAGCCTCGGGTTATGTCTGGAAAGTTCTGAGGGGGGGTTTGGGGGGGTGGTTATGACTTGAGAGGAATCTCAGTAGGGCTGGGTTGGACATCCGTTCTTAAACAAGTGCAGAGAATCCAGTGAGCGTTTGTTTTGTTTTGTTGATCCAAGAGCTTGAACCTAGGGCCTAGCACATTCTAGCCAAATGTTTGCCACTGAGTTACACTCCCAGCTTGGGACAAGAGGCTGAATAAAAAGTTTGCAATGTGACCTTCGCCAGAAAAGGGTTAAGAGGAATGCCACTATCGCAAGCAGGGAAGTCAATCAAAAGACACTCGCAGTTATTGTAACTGCAGAGACCTAGTGGATCTGAATCGACCGGCTCCATTGAGGTTGTGATAGGCTGAATTAGGTGATGGACATGAAGCTAAGGAAAATAAGTCAGCGGAGGCAGACACTTGTGGCTAAAGGCACCAGGTAAGTGATGGTGCCATTTACCCAGGCCAAGGAATGCGAGTTCCTCTTTGAACACAGGAAGTTCTGTTGCCTTACCTGCAGAGGGCCGTTCTCAAACGTGGAAAGACTGAGGGTCATTTGACACAAACAGAATGTCAGTGTTTGTTTACTGTGAACATGTGGGCAGTTGTCACCCTAAAGATGACAAGCACTGAGAACATACCTCTTGAGAGATATTTTAGGTAGGGTTTCTTTTGCTCTGCCAAACACCATGACCGAAAGCAGGTCCTCCGGTACAGCAGCAAGTCCCAGCTCCCATTCAACTATATCACTAGCCCCTCCCTGAGACCAGGTTTCTCGCTGACACCGGAGTTCATGGACAGGCTAGATTGGCTGGTCACTGAGCTCCAAAGATTGCCTTTCTACATTCCTACCTCTAAGGTGCAGACCACCATGCCTGGCTTTTAAAGACCTATTTTGTATTTATTTATGTGTATGTGTGTGGGTGTATTCATGCCACCTGTGTGCCAATGCCTGGAGAGGTCAGAAGAGGACATCAGATCCCTGGAGCTGGAGTTACAGGCAGTTGTGACTGCCCAGTGTAGGGTCTGGAAACCAAATCCTGGTCTTCTTCATGATCACCATGCGCTCTTGACCTCTGGGACGCCTCTCCAGGCCATGCCTGGCGTTTATGTGGGCGCTGGTGATCTGAACTTGGGTCCTCATGCTTCCATGACAGGCAGTTGACTGGCCGAGCCTTTCCAGCCCCATGTAGTAGTTTGAAATCAGATATAGCAGGATGGGTTTTCACAAGTCATAAAGATCATTCCCTGGTATGGTGAAGGAGGTACATAAAAAGTGATTCCTCCCGAAGACATATTTATTTAGTTACTCCTCACATAACTCTAAACAGCATTTAAAATCTAGTAAAGTTAAGGTAAAATTATAGTAAAACCTCAGTTTCAAAGTTTTAGTGGGGCTGGAAAAATTGTTGAGTGATTAAGAGCATTTGCTACTCTTGCAGAAGGAGTTTGGCTCTCAGCATCCACTCTGGCAGCCCATAGCCGCCTCCAACTCCAGTCCCAAGGCATCCAACACCCTCTTCTGATCTCTGTGGACACATGCACACACATACTCATAAATAAAGATAAAATAAATCTTTAGTTGGGCATGCCTGTAATCTAAGCACTTGAGAGGCTGAATCAAGATGACCTTGTCTTTGATGCTAGCCTGGACTATGTTATACCAAAACAATTTCTTTAAAAAAAAATAAGAAAAGTTACAGCGTGTTTAGATAAGTACAGAGTTTGCCATTTGGCATTAGAAGGTAGAGCTTTTAATATCATACTACTTTTTAAGAAAGTGACCATCTACCACTGTGTTGTACAGTTAATTAGTCCTTTACATCTTGACTGATGGTAAAATTTTTCAAGCTTAGTTCTTTGATGGATATATGCTTTCTTTCTTCTGTTAGGCTCTTCCTACTTTAAAATGGCATAAAAGGATCAATCCTTTTGAAGGATCAGCTGTCATTTTTCTTCTTCTTCTGTCCTTTCTCTTTTTCGTGTATCTTCCAGAGCACAGCAGTGACGAGAAGAAATGCATTTAAATGGTGGCTCTGTTGTAGCCCAGAATCAGATGGTCATGCTGGGGTAGAAGGGAGTGTAGGTGGGTGGGTAGGTACACAGAGTAGACAGATTAGTAGGTAGGTAGAGTAGACAGGTAAGTAGATAGATGATAGGTAGGTGGGTAGGTAGATAGAGTAGACAGGTTAGTAGGTAGATCATAGGTAGGTAGGTAGATGGTAGGTAGGTAGAGTAGACAGGTAAGTAGGTAGATGGTAGGTAGGTAGGTGGGTAGGTACACACATCTATTGATCTATCTGATATTTTTTGAGGTAGCGTCTCTTGTAGCTCAGTCTGACCTTGAACTTGTTATGTATCCAAGGATGATCTTCAGTTTTTGGTTCTTCTGCTCCCACCTCCTGAATGCCAGGATTAAAGGTACAAAACCAAAACAGGCTAAACTAATGTTTATAAAGCCTGGAAGTCTTAAAAGAAAATTACAGTGGGTTTTAGAAATAAATTTAGGGGTTTTTAAACATCTTTTGTGTCAATATTGTATCAAACCTGACTCTTTTTGTTAATGTCATCGCTGGGTACTCAGTGTGGCCTGGGCACGGCCTTAGCTGCTTAGAGTTTAAGGTGCTGTATCCTAGGGTCTGTGTTGCTGATCTCCATACGATGCCAGGAACTGTGATTCTTTGTTTACGGCTTGGACTGAGACAGTAGCTCAGCAGCACAGCGCGTGTTCAAGAGAAAGACGGAGAAGGAATGCGTAATCACGGTTCTTCCTCCACAGTGGACCTGAGCATCGTCTGCTTCGTCTTTTCCAGGCCAGGACAGTGAGTGTGACGGGCTGTTCCACTCTAGCTCCATCTCCACCCTGTTGGATGCCCAGGGCTTCAGTGACTTGGAGAGGAGTACCTCCTCTACGCCAGGAATGGGGTCTCCCAGCAGGGACCCATTCAACACAAGCGCTCCAGAAGAGGTACCGTCGGGATTCCGACTTTGTCTGTGTCGAGGGGGCTGTGTCTTTACTGCTTTCCCGGTGACAGTTTTGTTACCTTGAATGTTGTCTCAGCTTCGTAAAGTGCCGCTGCAGTCCAAAGTCACCTTCATTCCTGCTTTGCTTGCCCATTTGAGCCTGATTTGCTGCATTGCTCCAACTATCAGAATCTGCTCAGAGCCCTCCACGCCACTACCTTAGAGACTTGTCTGAGCATCCCTTACTGCCCCTCAGGGCCCAGGCTCCCTGCAGAGCCACTGGGCGTGCTGCTTCTCCATAGAGTCTGAGAGGAGAGCGCCTGTCCCAGGATTCCCCAGTGCTAGTGACCTTTGCCCTGAGGTCACGTCACACTCTGGGACTGTCTCATTCACCTCTAGCATGCCACGGTTTCTTCCTTTCACCAGCTCTCCTCTCTTGCTTCCTTCTCTTGTACCTGTTGTTGACGATCCCATAATGAAAAGACAGTGTTCAGCAGTAGATCCCTTTTCCTAGTCACACACACGCGTGCACACACACATACACACACACACACACACACACACACACACACACACACACCTGCTGCAGCTCTGGGCCTGGAGCCTGAGGCCGTGTGCATGCTTGGCCACTGCTCTGCACTGAGTTCTACACCTCTGGTCCTGAGAAAGTAAAAACTAAATTGAATGAAAGTTAATTCAAAGAGAAAACAGCTAACGTTGGACACTCCAATGTTAGCAAGCACCGAAACAGTTTATCAGTCAAGATTTTAGTTATGAAATAAGATACAAGAAGAAGCTCCCTGCTTGTTAACTGTGTTTATATTTAGTGGCAAAGAAACATCTCTGTTTTATTCTGAAACAGGTTCACTTGGTTGCCCAGGCCAGCAATAGTGATCCGCCTGCCTCAGCTTTCCAAAAACCAAAAACTTTGCTAGCCAGTAATGTGGTGCATTTTACTGAGGGATTGCTTGTATGCGTAGCATATGCCAGATTGTTCTACAGATTATTTGCCGCATAAGCCTCAGCTTAAAGGTTTGCTTCTGTTTATTTTGTATGTGTGAGTGTTTTGCTCGAATATACATGTATGCACACTGCATGCACACAGTTTCCAAAGCAGTCAGAAGAGGGCACCAGATCCCCTGGAGTTAGCAGATGCCCTACCTTGCTGGGAGTTGGACTGGGTTCCCGGGAAGAGCAGTCCTCACGAATCCCAGTTTAAGGATGTTTCATTTGTCTCAGATGATTGCTTCAACCTGAACAAAAGTGGTGTGGTGAGAATCGATAGAGTTCAACCTTATTTTCAAAGGAAAGAGAGGGAAAATATAAGTTGGAACTGAAACCTTGAAGTTTGAATAAGAAATCAAGGCAAGAGGCCAGTGTGTTAGTGATTTTCCCATAATCAGGAGTCCAGGGAAGTAGCTGAACTTCAGGAAGCATGGACTAGTGCTAAAGAGATCACAGCACTGACTGTAAAGATTGAAACAAAACCAATTGGAGAAAATAAAACGAAAAGAGCCTCACTTTACAGTAATCTGACTGGATGTCTTACGAGCTTTCTTGATGCCGTCACTCAGTACCACACCAAACTCACGGAGCAGAGATCATTGCTTCCTCATGAAGCTGAGCTTTGCTGGTTCAGCACACCCAAGTCCATCTTACCTCCCCTGGGTTCTCCATTCTGGGGCTCAGAGGCAGGCCTGGTTGCCTGTTGGAATGTGTGACTCAAGTGAAACTGTTGCTGAGTGGTTGCTGTAGATGTGTGGCCGCCGTGTGTCTTACCTGGTGTTGCTGTAGATGTGTGTCCGTCGTGTGTCTTACCTGGTGTGGGTATAGATGTGTGTCCGCCGTGTGTCTTACCTGGTGTTGCTGTAGATGTGTGTCCGCCGTGTGTCTTACCTGGTGTTGCTGTAGATGTGTGTCCGCCGTGTGTCTTACCTGGTGTGGGTATAGATGTGTGTCCGCCGTGTGTCTTACCTGGTGTGGGTATAGATGTGTGTCCGCCGTGTGTCTTACCTGGTGTTGCTGTAGATGTGTGTCCGCTGTGTGTCTTACCTGGTGTTAGTGTAGATGTGTGTCCGCCGTGTGTCTTACCTGGTGTTAGTGTAGATGTGTGTCCGCCGTGTGTCTTACCTGGTGTTGCTGTAGATGTGTGTCCGCCGTGTGTCTTACCTGGTGTTGCTGTAGATGTGTGTCCGCCGTGTGTCTTACCTGGTGTTGCTGTAGATGTGTGTCCGCCGTGTGTCTTACCTGGTGTTGCTGTAGATGTGTGTCCACCGTGTGTCTTACCTGGTGTTGCTGTAGATGTGTGTCCGCCGTGTGTCTTACCTGGTGTTGCTGTAGATGTGTGTCCGCCGTGTGTCTTACCTGGTGTTGCTGTAGATGTGTGTCCGCCGTGTGTCTTACCTGGTGTTGCTGTAGATGTGTGTCCGCCGTGTGTCTTACCTGGTGTTGCTGTAGATGTGTGTCCGCCGTGTGTCTTACCTGGTGTTAGTGTAGATGTGTGTCCGCCGTGTGTCTTACCTGGCGTTGCTGTAGATGTGTGTCCGCCGTGTGTCTTACCTGGTGTGGGTATAGATGTGTGTCCGCCGTGTGTCTTACCTGGTGTTGCTGTAGATGTGTGTCCGCCGTGTGTCTTACCTGGTGTTGCTGTAGATGTGTGTCCGCCGTGTGTCTTACCTGGTGTGGGTATAGATGTGTGTCCGCCGTGTGTCTTACCTGGTGTTGCTGTAGATGTGTGTCCGCCGTGTGTCTTACCTGGTGTTGCTGTAGATGTGTGTCCGCCGTGTGTCTTACCTGGTGTTAGTGTAGATGTGTGTCTGCCGTGTGTCTTACCTGGTGTTGCTGTAGATGTGTGTCCACTGTGTATCTTACCTGTGTGGGTATAGATGTGTGTCCGCCGTGTGTCTTACCTGGTGTTGCTGTAGATGTGTGTCCGCCGTGTGTCTTACCTGGTGTTGCTGTAGATGTGTGTCCGCCGTGTGTCTTACCTGGTGTTAGTGTAGATGTGTGTCCGCCGTGTGTCTTACCTGGTGTTGCTGTAGATGTGTGTCCGCCGTGTGTCTTACCTGGTGTGGGTATAGATGTGTGTCCGCCGTGTGTCTTACCTGGTGTGGGTATAGATGTGTGTCCGCCGTGTGTCTTACCTGGTGTTGCTGTAGATGTGTGTCTGCCGTGTGTCTTACCTGGTGTTGCTGTAGATGTGTGTCCACCGTGTGTCTTACCTGGTGTTGCTGTAGATGTGTGTCCGCCGTGTGTCTTACCTGGTGTTGCTGTAGATGTGTGTCTGCCGTGTGTCTTACCTGGTGTTGCTGTAGATGTGTGTCCACCGTGTGTCTTACCTGGTGTTGCTGTAGATGTGTGTCCGCCGTGTGTCTTACCTGGCGATGCTGTAGATGTGTCTCCACCGGTTGTCTTACCTGGTGTTGCTGTAGATGTGTGTCCACTGTGTATCTTACCTGGTGTGGGTATAGATGTGTGTCCGCCGTGTGTCTTACCTGGTGTTGCTGTAGATGTGTGTCTGCCGTGTGTCTTACCTGGTGTGGGTATAGATGTGTGTCCACCGGGTGTCTTACCTGGTGTTACTGTAGATGTGTGTCCACTGTGTGTCTTACCTGGTGTTGGTGTAGATGTGTGTCCGCCGTGTGTCTTACCTGGCGCCCTGAGGATTAAACAGCCAGGTCAGGCTAGGCTGTGCAAAAGACCCTGATCAAAAAGAGAGACAAAGAGATCATAGAGAGAGAGAGGGAGGGGGGAGAGAAATAGAGAATGGGAATAAGGAAGGTACATGGAGGGGGTTGGTAGGAAAGGGAAGGAGGAAATAATATGATTATATTTTAATTTTACAAAATTATTAATAAAAATTAAAGAGAGAGGAAAGAAGTTAAGAACTCTTTTGAGAATATAGCTCAGTGGAGAAACACTGGGCGTGCTAGGCCAGCACTGCTAACAGTTAAAGGAGGAGACCACAGATTGGCTGATTCCTGAGCTCTTGATGCCCACCGCGCTCTGATCTCCAGCTCTCGGACTTTACCAAAGTCTCCAGCCCTGGGACCCAGAGGTGTTTGAGAAAATGGGCTCCACATTTTATTATTAGCACAGTGTTGATGTTACTCCATTTTAACTGGTAACCACAGGAGTATATTCCAGCTGGTTTTAATGTATTTTCCGTCAGTTATGAAAGTGGAGCTTAGTCAGCTTGTTCAAATAGAAGAGAGTAGTTAACCAGCATAATGCATGTTGTGTGTCAGGCTGGTAGCAGAAATAAATATGGACGTAGTGTTTTGTTTATGGTATGCTCAAGCTGAGAAGAGTCAGCGCCCTGGGGCTGGATTTCCTGGGCTTTCACTGGATCAGAACTCGGGGCTTTTTGTGTTTTAAGGTAATTTCTTACTCAGAATATTCACTGTCATGGAACCAAATGAAACCCCTTTCTCCACAGTGTTTCCTCAGTGACCCCCATTTGTACCCATGTTTGTATTCTGAAACAATCATGACGATAAGGCTGAAGTTGTAAGCACGGGTGTATACGATTTGGACCGGCTCTGTTATGTTCCGTTACTCCGTGGCTTGTGTGGTCCTCGTTTGGTTGATTTCCTTTTTACTTACAATCTTTCAGTTTCACACCAGCGTCTTGCAAGCTTCCGTCCCTCCACTGTTGCCACCATCCATGGGTGTGGAGACCTCTGAAAAGTCCAAGTTGCCTGCAAAGCCTGAGACTTCCCTTGAAGAGAAGTATGCTCCGTGTGATATGACATTGTGATATAAATGTTCAGATAAGTAGAGTAGCCAGCATCCCACACTGATTTCAGGCTCTGTTTTCATCATCAGTTTTGTATTATTGAGATAAAATGCGCGAGTCAGGAAGCGGCGGGAGAGGGTGGGAGAGTGAGGGAGTGAGGAGCTCGGGCTTTGCTTTCTATGTCATCAGTGATTGCTGGAAGGCAGAGCAGGTGCCGTTGGTGCCGTGAGGCTGTTTGAAGCGCGGCTGTGACGCCGGCACAACAGACTCAGTCATATCTCAGTAGACAAATAGATATTTTGCCAGAAAATTCTCAAACTAGTTGCCTAAATTTGACTTAGGCTTAAGAAAATGTTTTAAAATACCTTTTTTTGCACTATTATTTATTATTACATATTTTACATCTCTGTTCACTTAGAAGAGGTCCAGATGGGCCCACCTGTGATGGCATGACTTGTGATTTTTCTTTGACTTTACAGCATGGCTGTGTTGTATTTTTGCCATAGTTTTTGATAGGTAGGAGGTAGTCAGTGTACCCTTCTAAAGTAGACGTTGTGAGAGAGATTTTGCCCAGCCATAGGCCAGTGGGGCCCTGTAAGTATGACGAGGTAGGAGAGGCTACGCTGTGTTTTTGCTAACTTAAACAAAAGGCACTTTTGACTTTAAGTGAGTAAAATGAGTTCAGGCTCCGATGGGCCCTTTGGGACTTCACCATTGTAAGCCCGGAGATGTCCGTGTGGTTTTCGATTCTTGACATTAACAAATGCCTTTCTAAAAAATGTATTTTAGTGATGGAAAAACCCTCCTGGGTGCAGCCGCGGAAGTCCCGCCGAGCAACGGTCTTTCGTAAGTTGTGTGTTGTTGAGTGTGAAGCATGACCACGGCTTGAAAGAGCGGGAAATCTGCACTGCTCACGTGACCATTGCTAACAGTGATCCGGCGAGGCTGTCACACTCACAAGTCCGAGTCTGCGTGTGCCATGAGAGGCAGGGCTGGAGAGCTGGTGCCACAGAGAAACGCCCCTTTCCTGGCTCTCATGCCCGGCCTTTGCAGATCTTTCGTCTTCCCTCGTCAGTTTTCATTGGAGGTTCAGGACTTTTCATTTATTTTTGTGCTGATTTGTATTTTTTTACTCCTACAGAAAAGACTCCCAGAGAGTGTGACAGCTGGCGGAGCTGCTGTCTGCACTCAGACTTTCCTAAACTGGCCCGCTGTGCGTGTTTATCCGAGTGAAAGCCTGGGTCACATTAGGAAAGCCCCAAACAACCTGGAAGGCCTATTTTAAGGGCAGGGCTCGAAAGAGCTGTTCCTATTTCTCTGTTATCTTTCACGTGCTTTGGCGGCCAGCACTCCTGACAACTTACGTAAAAATAGAAATGCCTTTTAAAAGTTAGGCCGCACAGTGGTTCCAGTTTCTTGGAGTAAACACATTCCTTCTTTAGTCTCTTTCTCTGCTCTGCTTTGCTTTTTTATCTCGTGTTGCTCGAGATCAGGCCCCGGGCCTCTCGCGTGCCCAGCACACACTGACACTGAGGTACACCCCCAGTCTCGCATCTTTTGAAACTGGCTCCATATTTGTACATTTAGGTTTGAGTCATGCCGCCTCTGGCTGTGTGTAACTGGGCACTGATTATGTAAAGAAGGAAGTCTCCTACTTACAGACTCCTGCTGCCTTCCTTGGCTAGCAAAAGAATTACTGTGGGCATTAACAAGAATTCCCCTAGTGCAGCGGTTCTCCACCTGTGGGTCGTGACCCCCGTTGGTCAGGGGTCACCTAAGACTACCGGAAAATACAAATATTTACATTATAATACATAACAGTAACAAAAATACAGTTATGAAGTAGCAACGAGAATAACTTTGTGGTTGGGGTCACCACAGCCTGCGGACAACAGTATGAAGGTGTTGCAGCGACAGGAAGGTTGAGAACCACTGGTCTAGGGCATTTTCCTTCCTTTATTCCCCTGCTTCTCCCTCCCTTTCTCGTCCTCTTTATTTTTCCTTCCATCCGTCTTTATTCTCATTCTTGGAGACAGGCTCTGTCTTGATAGCCCTGGCTGTTTCACACAGCCCCCAGTCCTGCCCCAGCCTCTTGAGGACTGGAATGACGGGCGTGCCCCACAAAACCTGGCTTAGTGAGCTTTGCAGACTCGGGAAAGTTATTCCTCTTTGAGAGAAAAGTAGACTTTCGTTCTTCAAGTGGAAGGATTAGCTCTAACAGTGCGCAAGCTTCTAAGAAGTTCCTGGTGTAAAGGCGTAAGTGCCACCCGTCCATGGAAAACACTGATATTGCCAGGGCCGTCTTAAGTGGTTTTGCAGCTCCCGGGACATGTGTGGCACAGTCTGTGTTACTGGCAAGACCGTTAACCACCCTGCTTTTAGAGGAACTAAGTGCTGCAATTGACTTAAGTACATAAGTGTTTGCTTGGATCCAGACTTTCTTTTATTACCAAGATTCAACTCCCAGACAGTATTTAGTTCCTTCTAAGATGATCTGCTTAGACACAGGCACCAGAGTCAACTTACTATTAATTCTAATTATCGTTGTTTCTGTTGTTAGAACTTCAAGTCTGCAAAAATCCAGCAGCCTGGGAAACCTGAAGAAAGAGACATCAGATGTCTTGGTGAGTTTTCTTTTTCTTTTCTTTTCTTTTTTCCTGCCTCCTTTCCCTTGTTAACCTGAGAAGAAAATACTGAGGGATGGATCTTTGTTTGTGCCTGGGAAAATTTCATTTTAGGAAGAGCTCTTGTTTTCTCTGATGAAAGTGCATAAATGAAAGGTTGAGAAAATAAAACATTGTAGGAAATAAATACAACTAAGATTTTGTGGTTTTTTTATTTATGGAAGTGTAATAACGATGAATATATAAAAGAATTTTACAGTAGCCTTCTTAAATGTCATTGTTTTTGAACAGGAAAAGGAGTCTAACCAGAAGCCTTCAGAGGTAATTTTCATATATGAGTTCAAGTATAAAAAAAATCTATTAAATTTTATGGCATGTTAAGTTAAATGTCCCCACTCCAGGAAGCTGAGTCTGTTAGCGCCTCCAGAGCATCAAGCAAGGTGCAGATGCCAGCTAGGGAGGTCATGTGCATACATGTGCCTGGGTTTCTGTGAAGTGTGCAGCAGCGTGCGTGCGTCTGCAGAGAAGGCCGCAGAGCGTGCGTGCGTGCGTGCGTGCCTCTGCAGAGAAGGCCGCAGAGCTTGCGTGAGTCTGCAGAGAAGGCCGCAGAGCATGTGTGCGTGCGTGCGTGCGTGCGTGCGTCTGCAGAGAAGGCCGCAGAGTGTGCGTGCGTGCGTGCGTGCGTCTGCAGAGAAGGCCGCAGAGCGCTGGCTGTAATGGGGGAAGGGGTAGAATAAGGAGAAGCAGAGGGCTGTTGGCTTGAGGGTGATGGCAGTGTTTTAGAACTAGATAGGGTGTGGTTATGATTCAGAGAAAGACTAAGTGCCACAGAGTTATTTACTTTTAAAGGTTAATTTTAGCCAGATGGTGGCACACGCCTTTAATCCCCAGCATGTAGGAGGCAGAGGCAGGAGAACCTCTGAGTGTGAGGCAGCCTGGTCTACAGAGCTAGTTTTCAGGAGAGCCAGGGCTGCACAGAAACCCTCTCTTCATAAGCAAACGATAACAACAATAAGAAAAAAGTTAATTTTGAAGGCCGGAGAGATGCTCAGTGGTTAAGAGCACTGGTTGCTTCTGCAGAGTTCCTGAGTTCAGTTCACGGTACCCACATGCCTGTTTACAACCTGCCTTTTATAACTAGTCCCATGGGATTCAATTCCCTCTCTTTAAAATTAATTTTGAGCTAGGTGTGCTGCACACACTTATACTCCGAGCACCTTGGAAGCAGAGGCAGGTGGATCTCTGTGAGTTTGAGGCCAGCCTGGTCTACAGAGTGAGATCCCGTCCGAAGAAAAGTTATTCTTAGGGACTAGAGAGATGTCTCAGTGGTGAAGTGCATGTGTACTCGCCTGCAGAGTTTAGATCCCAGCAACTACATACAAAGCTGGGCACGGAAGCACATGCCTGTCTTCCCAGTGCTGCGAGATGCCGGGGACAGGAGAATCCCTGGGACTTGCCCCCTTGTCTGCTCAGCCAGTGATCTCCGGGTTCAGTGAGATACTCTGTCTCAGAACATATGGTGACAAGAAATAGAAGGCACCAGCCTGGAGCCTCCACATGTACACGTGAGCATGTGTACCTGACATACACACATTATCCTCCCCATATGGGTGTGCAACGCCAGCATATAGAGCGAGCCAGGCCAGTATGCTGTGGTCTCAGACTAGTCCCCGGGCAGCCCTGACCAGGGTTAAGTATTGCTTACACATAAAATGAACATTTCAGTAAAAAAACAGAGAAAGTTAATTTGGGGGAGCTGAGATGGCTCCGGAGGTGAAGCCCCATGGCCTGGGTTAATCCCCAGGGTGTTCATGGTGGAAGGCAAGAATAACTCCACAAGTTGTGTGTCAGCCTCTCCATACACGTGTTGTGTGTCAGCCTCTACACACGTGTTGTGGCACATGTGTTCCCACACATGCACGTAGGCACACATGCACATACATACATACATAAATAAATATTTTAAGAGTTCATCTCTATCTGTTATTAGAAAACCAACCTGTGGTCTTAGAGTCGTGTGCTTTGATCGTCTTTGTGACCAGCTGCCTTTCCCAGGCTCTGCAAAAAGCCACCCATTTGTTTCATATAGCCCTCGTCCATGGGGGCAGGTTTGGCGTTCTACACAGGCTGTATTCCAGGGCTCCCCATCAAGGATCACAGCGGGGTGCAAGGCCAGTTCCCGTCCTGGCTGTCCGCTCCGAGTCTGAGCTATTAGAGGTGGAGCTGGCAAAGCACTCAGTGGAGACAGCTGTCCCTCAGGTCCTCTTCAGCCCCTTGTTCAGTACATGGTCAATACATGATCAATACATGATTAATACATGGTCAATACATGATTAATGCATGGTCAATACATGATTAATACACGGTCAATATATGATCAATACATGGTCAATACATGATTAATACATGGTTGATACACGGTCAATACATGATCAATACATGGTCAATATATGATCAATACATGGTCAGAGGATGTGTCGGTGTTGCAGTGTAGATAGTGACTGTATTGTGCACACGGGTGTTCAGCTAATGTAGTCAGCCGTCCCTTTGACCCTTTCACCCACTCTGCAAAAGAAGAGCAGAAAGCAGGAGGTGTTCGAGAAGAAATCCAACCAGAAGCCTCTCTCCGTGGTACCAGAGCAGAGACATTCCTCATGAGCTTAGTGGCTGACTCACGGTCGGAAAGCTCAAACAAACGGTTGCTGGGTGTACCTTCACCTTCTTAGTCTTTGAGAAGAATGTGAAGTAACTGGGAGGATCTTCTTGTATTTTAAAGCGTGTGCACAGCCTGCTTTGTAGACTTGCCTTGGGCGTCTGTTGCTGTGCTGGTGATTTAAGGACGTAAACTCATGTATAGCTCTGCATTGTTATTACTAGAAAAGTAAGAAATCTGCCATCCTGGGTTTGGAGTGTCTTCACTCCATGTCTTGGAGGCAGATAGAACTTAAGTGTTTTCAAAGCTGTCTTAAATATTTTAAGTGATGAATGTATTGCTTGTAGACGGAGTTAGCCGTGTTCGTTGTGTTGCTGTTTACTGCGCAGGCTTCGTTTTAACATGTCACTGGCATTGGCCTTAGTGTGATACTGCAGCATCTGTCCAGGGATGGGACATTAGTTAGAGTCCAGCCCCCCGTCCTCAGGATTTGCACCCTAACCCTCAGCTCCCTCCTCATCGCCCCTCAGGATAGAGCTCCAGCTGACAGCCGCACATCTGGGACCCTGCCTCCCAAGGCTCCAGGACACGACACCTCCGTGGATGACAACCCCTTTGGCACTCGAAAAGCCAGGTCCTCCTTTGGCCGAGGCTTTTTTAAAATCAAAAGTAACAAGAGGACAGCAAGTGCACCAAACCTTGGTATGTGTGGCATGGGCGCCCAGGTCCTGACCTTCCGGACCACCCATCCTGTGTTCCTCTGTGGGCACGTTTCTCCTTCTCAGAAGTGAAGGTGGATGCCTTGGAGGGGGGATGTTGGCAAAAATGCTTCCGTGGATTTAATTCGCAGTGTGACGATAAGTCAGCTCTCACCCCACTCTGTCCAGTGACAAACAGCAGAATGAACCGTGGTCTGTGACTCTGTTTGGACGGTCTCCCCTCTGGTGGTGGGATGAGTGAGTGCCCAGGGACGGACTTGTGCGGTTTTTATAGTCTTAGTGCGTGCATACGTTCCTCCTACGGGCGTTGCCTTAGAGGGCGGAGTCTGATCTGTTCCATTTTTGTCATCCTTGTGTTCTCTCCATTGGCTGCGTGTGTTGTGTGCGTTGTTGGGATACCTGAAGACCGTAAACGAAGTGCCAGTGCACCCACCTTAGGTACCGTACCCCTGCATGCCAGCCTTCACCAGTGCTACACCCCAAACCCACTCTTGGCCTCTGCCATCTCTACCAACACAAGCTGGCCGCAATCAGAAAATGTAGTCTCTTCCAGAATATCCCTTCATCTTTGGCTAAAGCAGACTCCGTAGCGCCTTGGCTTCTGAGCCTACATGCTGTTCTAACCAGTGCTCTTGACACCGTCTGGGCAGCTCTGAGAGCCCAGAAATGCCCAGCAGCCTGCACAGTGCAGACCTGGAGTGAACTGGCATCATATATCCCAGCTCCCCTCACCCGTGACTGAACCATCACCCGCCAACTCTCGGCCTTCCTCCGTGTGTCCATTTCCCCAACATCCCCCCAAAACTGCCTATTGCCAGGCAGGAACTGACTTACTGCTCTTGGAGCAAATTGTATTGCTTTGACCGTGGGGATATTTAGTGACTTCCCATGGTATCTGAGGAGTCTCCATGAGAGTGCTTTTAAAAGACATTCATTCTGTCTCCCTATGGGGAGAGTAGTATGAAGAAGCCCCCCCACCAATAAATAAATATACATTTTCAGGGCACCCGTACCCACTGTGGCTGTGCAGTGGGAGTGGATAGATTCTTCCTGGGGTTCCCTGCGGCTGTCACCTTGTATAGATACCCAAGTATCAAAGCATATGTCCTAGCAAAGTGGCATCCTTGTCTTTGGAGCCTGACGTGTTTACAGTGAGTGCTGGCTGCACCAACTAAACTCTTGCAGCTGGACAACCGCTTTCAGCTGCTCCTGTGTCTTCTAGGACGGCAGTCGATGCCCGTAGACCAGTGCTGCTTATGTAACCGGTAGTCACAGCTCTGCTTCGTAGAAAATTCAACCTCTGCAGCTTCTGCAAATCCTTCTGAGACCCTTCTGATTTTTCTCCTTGAACAAATGTCTTTATTTTCCTTTATAAATGTAAAGGCTCACACTCTGGAAAACAACAGCCCCATCTTTGCTTGTGGCTATTCTTCCAGAAATGGGCAGTTGAAAGAACTTCTGCCCTGCATGTGGCAAGTGTGGATGCTGTTCTTTCAAAGCCAAATCCGGATTTTACCCCTCAAGAAAACCTCACACATACTGAGTTGCATTGTTCTCTTAGTATCCAATACATAATAGGCTAGGGGTTTTTCCCCCTTAGGGTCTCAACTACAGCCTGATCTGGCCTTGGGCTTGAGATCTTCTTGCCTTGGCCTCCTGAGGGCTGGGATTTAATGGGCGTGTGCACCACATTCTGGTGATTCATTTCTTGATAAAGAGTTGCTGCTCCTCTGAGAACTGAGGTGATCTAAATGGCAAAGGAGAAGGCGTGTTAAGAAGGAAATGACACAGAATTTGAATTCAGTGTCAAAATTTGAGAGAAGACTTTCAGGGAAACTGGTGGGTTTGATAAGTCCCGTGTGTCCTTGGCACAGTAAATTGGGACTTGGCATAGTCTTCCTTCAGGTACAGGGCTGACAAAAGAGGTCAGGCTCAGAGGTTTTGGTGCCATCTGCCTATGAAAATAAAGCCATCCTTCAGTGCTAAGCTTAGAGCAGGTGAGCTTGCGAGAGTGGGAACTAAGCAGGGTCTTGGTGTAAAACATAGGAAAGATAAAAAATGGGTGTTACAGCCAAGAAGGAACGACCAGACCACAGATCCAGGAAAGAGTCATGGCAGGAGAGGGAGTGGAGATGTTAGAGGCTGTGGGAAGCTCGCTGTACCAAGCACTAGATTAGGCATAATCTCACCACGAGTTTATATCACTCAAGAATGTCGCAATTCTGAGACACTTTTTATTTTGAAGAGAGAGTCACACATTGTAGCCCAAGTGTGTCTCAGAATCAGTCCTCCTGTGTCAGCCTCCGGGGAGGTGGATTTACATGTGTGCACCACCACACCCAGCTCTGCCACACACTCTTCATGTCAAAGGGGTGATGTTGAGATAATTCACTTTGTGGAGGAGAGGAAGTTGTAGAGCAGCAAATACACTTACATACATGTTTCATACGTAAGGGTGCTCTGTGTAAATCACTGGTTTTTAGAACCAAAGAAGAATTCTTAAGGGGTTAAAACCAAGAAGGTTAAGGTCTCCTTGTGTTCACGTGGTCTTTATTCTATCCTTGGGACAGCTGAGACAGAAAAGGAGACAACTGAGCACCTAGATTTGGCTGGTACATCTCGTCCTAAAGGTTCACAGGGGACCGGTCCTTTCCAGATGTCTCCACCATCTCCAGATTCCAGAAAGAAGTCCAGAGGAATCATGAGACTCTTTGGGAAGTAAGTGAAAGAAAGGGGAGGTGGGGTGCCTGACCCCTGTGTTGCACAGGGCAGGGGGTGATGGGAAGACTGCCTGGCAAGGGACACTAAATCCCAAGGCTTCATGGAAGGAAGACTCATTTGGGCTTCATAACTCATTGGGCCTTGGTTAACATTTCAATTCAGACATACAAAACAAACAACAAAAAAACATTATGATTCGCCATCAAAGCAGAGGCCTCTGCAGGTGTAGCATAACCATGTTCATGTGTCTCCAGACTCGGGGGTAGCATAACCATGTTCATGTGTCTCCAGACTCAGGTGTAGCATAACCATGTTCATGTGTCTCCAGACTCGGGGGTAGCATAACCATGTTCATGTGTCTCCAGACTCAGGAGAAGCATAACCATGTTCATGTGTCTCCAGACTCAGGTGTAGCATAACCGTGTTCATGTGTCTCCAAACTCAGGTGTAGCATAACCATGTTCATGTGTCTCCAGACTCAGGAGAAGCATAACCATGTTCATGTGTCTCCAGACTCTGGTGTAGCATAACCATGTTCATGTGTCTCCAGACTCGGGTGTAGCATAACTGTGTTCATGTGTCTCCAGACTCAGGAGAAGCCAGTCAACTACATTCAACCCAGATGACATGTCCGAGCCTGAATTCAAAAGAGGAGGGACGAGGGCAACTGCAGGCCCCAGGCTCGGCTGGTCTCGAGACTTAGGGCAGTCCAACAGGTAAGAACAGCTGTGGGTCACCAGGGCCGGAGACTCTGCTTACTGCTGTGTTGGGAGGGGCGGTCCTGTTTGCCCGTGGTGGTGAGGGCTGTGCTGGTGAGGGTGTCAGGAACATGTGTGATTCAGTGGTGCTTGGGCCTAAGTTTTGACGTGGGGCGTCTCCCGAAGCAGTCTTGTGAAGATGGGGCAGCCTAGTGCTTAGAAGATAGGTCTAAGGGCTGGGCTTGTGGCTCAGTAACAGAGACCTTGTTGGAATGCATTGGGACCTGGGTGGGCGTGGGGGGAGATAAATATTGTGATTTTGAGTCCAGCCTCTTGGATTTACTCTGTGGCCTCGTTGGCCACCAGCCAAGTGACCTTGAGCTGTGGCCTCCACACTCAGCTTCACAGTAAGACTTAGCACCTACCCCAAAAGGTGAGAATTGAGTTGGTAGGGGCCAAGTCTCTGTCAGATACCAACTGATCAATAAACATTAGCCGTCGTTGCAGTCTTTGAAAGTATTTAAAGAAACATTCTATTGCAATTCCTGGGTTTATCAAGACCATAGGTTGTTCCCCCGAATGAGTAGAATGAGTAAATGCCTCCTTACACCAGCTGGGGAAAGACTATACAGTGTTTCTCTCCAAGAGCCCTCCCTGCTTCCTCAAAAGCTAGAACCAGTTTGGAGCCAACTTTACTGAGCTTCTGAGCAGAAAAGGGTGGGGTTGGTAAACATGAAGGTCTTGATGCTGAGCCCTTTGAAAGGAATAATTAGCCAGAGACAGGTGCTCCCACACAGGTGGGGCCCTGGACACAGATAACAGGTGCTCCCATTTTCCATATGTTCATATGTTCTCCTCAAGCACAATGAAGAACTCCCTTGTGCTATTGAAATGACATTTCGTCATGCACATACTGGGATGTGTGCACACTCCACACACACACACACACACACTCCACTCACTGTAAATAGCTTTTTCTTAAATTTAGCCATGCACCCTCATATTTTTTTTCAAGACTGTAAGTAAAGAAAATACAAACTTGGCTGGAGAGCCCCTTCCTGTACTTAGCAGGAGGATATTATCTTCTCGGTGATCTCTGCCAGAGAGAAACCATAATTCTGCCAAAGTGAATTCATATGAGACTCAAATTTCCTTCTGCCGAGTAGAGTGTTTTTATTTGAGAGTGTGCTCTTTGGAGAGCACAGCATCGTCTGCATCTGACTCTTACATGGCTCTTGTTGGTGTCTTTCTGAAGCGTGAGTTTTTGGTAGCTCTCGCCAATCCTTCTGCAGTTTCTTTCTTTTTTTTTTTTTTGGTTTTTCGAGACAGGGTTTCTCTGTGGCTTTGGAGCCTGTCCTGGAACTAGCTCTGTAGACCAGGCTGGTCTGGAACTCACAGAGATCTGCCTGCCTCTGCCTCCCGAGTGCTGGGATTAAAGGCGTGCGCCACCATCACCCGGCATGCAGTTTCTTTTGAATTGAAAACCGGGATTAGGCTTTTCCTGGTGAGATGTGTGTTGCCAGGGAACTTCCATACCGCTTGCACGCACGAATGATCACTATGGACTGTTCAGCTGCAGGACTGGCTTAGGGTTGTTGCTGATTTCCCCACAGTGACCTGGATATGCCGTTTGCCAAATGGACCAAGGAACAAGTGTGCAGTTGGCTCGCGGAGCAAGGCTTGGGGTCCTACCTGAGTTCTGGCAAGCACTGGATTATATCTGGCCAGACACTTCTGCAGGCTTCTCAGCAAGACCTAGAGAAGGTAGCTACTCCTGTTTTGTTTGTGCGTGTATAGCTGGGAATATACTCAGCGGTACAGCACTTGTCTGGCCTGTGGGAGGCCCAGGGTTCACTCCCAGCAACACCTACCCCCCTGCCATAGTATGAATTATGAGTTATTCTAATAATGTGGTATAGAGTATGAATTAGTTATTCTAAAACAAAGCAGTGTGCATAGAACCTGTATTACCACTTCTGAAAAGGCATTAGCTTCTATAATTATGTAGCTATAACATAATGAATAGACCTTATATAATGACGAGAACTTACATGTCTCAGTCATTTGGAAACTGACATTGACTCATCTTTTCAGTGTAATCTATGCAATTCTATTTTACTTCACAAAAGAATATTCTATATTTTATGGTGTGATTCTGGACCTTTGTCCACAATATAGGAGTAAAGTCCCCATTACACATTCAACAGTTTCTTACTCACAAGTGAAATGAATCTCTAGGCAACATCTGACGTTGGTAAACTTGGGCCTCTTCTTCAGCAATGTTGCTTTGGCCTAAGGTTCATATTTTAATTTAATGTAGAATGGGTTTATTAGCAGTATTTTAACGTAATAGAGAGCTGGTCTTTAAGGGCAGCTTCATGGTCGAGGATTCTGCATGAATGGCTGGACGGGTGGAATTCTGAGGTTCTGTTTATTGCCTTAGGAGCTTGGCATCAAGCATTCGTTGCATCGCAAGAAGCTCCAGCTGGCGCTGCAGGCCCTGGGGTCCGAAGAAGAGACCAACTATGGGAAGCTGGACTTCAACTGGGTCACTAGTAAGAGGCCTTTGTGGGTGACAGAGAATCAATATTGTCACATTTCCCCCTTGATCCCGGGAATAGGCCTTCTGTAGCCCGGTGCTGACTCTGGCTTTCCTCCTGTAGGATGGCTGGATGACATTGGCCTCCCTCAGTATAAGACCCAGTTCGATGAAGGGCGGGTGGATGGTCGGATGCTACATTACATGACCGTGGTAAGTGGCCCTCTGTGGGGTGTTTCCTGAGAAGTCGATGTTGCAGGATCTGGCGGTTGGCCCAGCTTTGGAATAATTTGAAACCCAGTTTAAGCCAAGCAAAACTAAACTTAGTCTAAGCTTATCTGCAGTATTGATACAGTCAACATGGTAAATTCTGAAGTGTACATTGTGCGTGTTTGCATTCTGTGGT